>NC_068282.1:25839005-26039005 GCF_025860055.1 Xyrauchen texanus | reverse complement strand
ATAGTTGTGTACTCAATTTTCTGAAGTGTATCTGTGACTAATGGGACTATTCTGCTATTGCCTAAAGTATTGTTTTGCTCTACAAAGATAGATACTTTTCGATCAGGCATTAAAAAACTGAATAAAGGCTGGACTTTTAATGTTTGTCGCAAAGCAGGCGAGTTTACTTATTTTTTCTAAAACATTACCCGTTAACATGCTAAAAGTGGCATGATGCGGGTCTCCTCGATGGTTTGACTTTCAGCACATAACTGAAAAACACCGGCTGCAAGACTATGATTAATGAATACTGCTAGAGTTACATTAACATACAGACGCGAAGGGACTTCAACATTTCTAAATTGCACAAATAAAAAATACATTTACATATTCGTCTCTGGCTTGCTTTTGCTCGCATGTCAATGATGCCGAGATCTAGCCTACTTTTATATTTAATTTAATCACTGAGAAGGTTTACCTTGTACTTTGCAAAGTAGCACCAAACATCACAAGCAGCCTCAAGAATGGACACAGAGTAGCCGTATAACATTTTTCCTTGAGCAGAATATTAAACTACAGATCGCTATGTTTGTTCAAACGGGAAAGCGAGATAGAATAGCGCACTCGCGTGCATGGTTGCCAGATTGCACAAAATGAGTATAACATTAGGCAGAATATTTTCCAATTTGCGCAAGTATAAATCTCAAACTGGGGGTGTTTCGTCTCTTATCTGGCAACTCTGACCAGGTTAAACGCTTGTGGAGACACGTTAGGTCCCAATGCAAGTTAACTGAAATATCCAATGAAAAAAACGAAAATAAAAACGCTTTTACGATAAATGAGCGGGCCACATTAAACCATGTGGAGGTCCTGATCTGGACCACTGGCTGTATATTGCCCATGAGTCTGTGGGACTCTTAAATAAACACAAAAAACACACTGTAGTGATACTTATTTAAAAATTTTAAATATCACTGAAGTATAAATTGCACTGTGTAAATTGAATTAGCATCTAATTAAATTTCACTCAGTGTAATTTACACTTCAGTGATGTTAAAATAATATTTTTCACTTGAATAAAACCAGTTATTTGGGGTGTATACCATGAAGCTCATTTTTATAACTTTTTTTGTGTGTGTAAAATATATTAAAGTTAAACAAATGAATTATCATGTTTCTTAAAATGTGCGGTAACATCTGAACTGTTTCTATTTTTTATTATTTATTTTTATCATGGTACAAATATTATTTAATATGTCTTTATCAACCTGACTAAATTTTGTAAACCATCCAATTTAGTTTTTAATGGTTAGATCAAGTAAATAGATCCTTAAGGTTGGATTACCTTAAGTTACCAGTTACCAATATTTTCAGTGTAGACAGCATTCCATTCAGGGGCATTGTTTTCCCTCTCAAATTTTAAATACATTGGGCATTTTTGTCACTCTCCATAGCATTTTTGCCCTGAGCACAGGTACATTTCTGACCCTGTTATTTAATGTCCTATTGTGGCCTCAGTGTATATTAAAAGCATAGTTTGCCATTTTCCTCATAGATTGTTTTTTCTCCTACGTCTCATCCAGTTTGTTCTACAAATTCCTTCAGAAAATGGCCAGGATATGTGTTAGTGTGTTTGTTCTTGTCAAGGTTGTGTAACACTCACAAGCAGCTGTTGGCAAGGGCTGCTTTCATTGGAACACTTCATATCAAAAGTTAATAGAGATGGAATTTATTGTGGCATTGTTCTTCAGAACAGCCCCGAGCAATGTTCACAGCCCTTATTTCTTTCTTTCTTCTTTATCTTTTCAAATGAACTTGTCTTTTCCATTCAATTGATGCACCATAGCTCTGCTTTCAGGTCAAGTGTTTGTTTAGAGAATTCATTAAAAATCTGCATAGAAAAGCAGCTAATATACTATGCTCTGTTTTTCTTTGAAAAAGAAGTGACGTGGAATGAGCCATTATTATATTCAATACAAAATCTTTGGCATACCATTAATTGAAACAACATTGGGGTTGGTGTATCTCAGGGTTTCGAATTTGTAGATGTCACAATGTTGGCAGTCATGCTTTGTGAGACTTTGTTTAATCACATAGATCTTTATTTTTGACCTATTGGTTATCCAGTATCTTAAACACCTGAAGATACAGTAAGTATGAGTAACACATAAATGTTAGTCTGTGGTTGTAGGATGAGTCATATATATTGCATTATGTAATTATGATTTTTGTGGTCAGTGACAACCTGTACATCAAGCTGTCATTAATGATGAAGAGGATGTTGGGAAATACAACTGAGCTTACACCATAAAATTCATACTCAAAAATGATGTGTGCAGATCAATGTAGAGACCTTATTTACGGAACATGTGCAAAATGAATTTTGTGTAAATTGTTTGTAAAAGCTCAATTTTACCACATCAGGGCAATCATTTTTGCACCTGATTTCTGTGTCACCTGGGGTCTTGAGGTCTTCATAGATAAATCTTGCTATTCAGGTGGTTTGGAGATCACATCTCTGTGTGCTTTGTGTGTGTCCCTAATCACAGGTGTATCATAACCCATGACAGCTGTAGGTAGAACCAGAAGTCCTGCCGCCTAAAGCCAGCTGCTTTTCACTTTAAAGATGGCAATATGGTGCTTATTCCACTAAAGGGTTGCCAAGCTGCAGCTGTTTTATCTTTGTGTTCCTTGTGTTGACGAGAAAGAAAAAAACTGTGTTATTTTCTTCTATTAATTCATTACTTTATTTTATTTTAACAACTTATTTTCTGATGTTTCAGTTAGTTTGTATGAAGAGTAAGGAACTTTAAAAGGAAGTTTATTAGAAACAGTAGTATTATCTTAGATTTTTGGGGTGGAATTCATGAACTATTTCTTAACAATGTAAAAAAAAAGTGGTTATATGTAGTTAAATGAACAACCTTCATACAAATTGTACAAAAGCTTTCAATGAAAGCAAAAACACTTGAATTTGGGGACAGTAGGTAGAAAGTTCTTCAGCTGTAATAAATATTTGCTCATCAAAATGTAAAAAAACGTACCCCTATTGGCCAAATCTGGAAGTGTTGTTCAGTGTATGGGCACTCCATTATCTGGGTGAAATGTCCACATAGTGGCAGCAAAAGTTGACAATGATGTAATACACTCAACAGGAAAGCGTACTTTATTAACCATACACCCTATCCCCAACCCTAAACCTAACCATTGGTGGAGTAAAAATATAATCTTTGGGAGGGAAAATGTGAAAATGCCTTCAAATACCGAAAAGATAAGCACATTTGAATTGATGCAAAAACTGTTGATGGGAGATTGTAAATAGCTCAGCAGAATAGGGTCTATTTCAGAGTACAGGAACATTTGGGAGCAACATGACGATTTACCATCTGATCACTGTACATATTGGTAAAATGTGCCCGTATTGTTGATATACAAGCACAATTATATTTAAAGTAATATCTTGAAAGGTGTTTTTTGTTTTGTTTTGTTTTTTGGAGGTTACTTAAAACTCTTTTCTCTCTTTCTAAAGTACTCCACAGATCTGAAGAAGCTGTACTGTCAGATTGCCAAAACCTGTCCCATTCAAATCAAGGTTCTTACCAACCCACCTCAGGGTGCAGTCATACGGGCCATGCCTGTCTATAAGAAAGCTGAGCATGTTACAGAGGTGGTCAAACGATGCCCGAACCATGAACTGAGCAGAGAGTTCAATGATGGTTTGTCAACCTGCTAAATTTGAATTTGATGCAATTCAGCAAGATTTATAGTATTATAATAAATGTGTTTTAATCTTTAGCTTGTTACATTTTGATATTTTGATGATATAATTGACTGACCTTTGTGTTCAATAGGCCAAATAGCCCCACCCAGTCACCTGATTAGGGTTGAGGGGAACAGTCATGCCCAGTACATGGAGGATTCCATTACTGGGCGGCAAAGCGTGCTGGTGCCTTACGAACTGCCTCAGGTGAGCCTCTCTCTCTCTCACACACACACAGACACAGACACACAAATTCATGCTGTAACAAATGAACTCTAGTGAACCTAGCTGGCCATACATACCCTTCACACCTAAAGTTATCCTCAACAGATGTTACTTGGTCTTTAAAACAAAAACGCAGATCTACGGAAACTTGTGACTTTAAGTAGAGTTTGAAACAAGTTGTTTTCTATTTACAGGTGGGCACAGAGTTCACAACCATCCTGTACAATTTCATGTGCAACTCCAGCTGTGTTGGCGGAATGAATAGGCGGCCAATCCTCATCATTGTCACCTTGGAAACCAGAGAGTAAGACAATTATGAGAAGACATGCAAAACATATGGGGTTGTATATAAATTATCTGCCATTCACAGAAAAGGAAATATGGAGCAGGTGGGTTAAAATCTATCTCTCTCCAGTGGTCAGGTTTTGGGCCGACGGTGTTTTGAGGCTCGTATTTGCGCATGCCCGGGACGTGACCGCAAAGCGGACGAGGACAGCATCCGCAAACAACATGTCAGCGATGGCACAAAGAGCAGTGAGGGTACGAAACGCCGTAAGTAATGCTGGGGGCTGGTGACTGGGCTTTCTCTGACACACAAACCCACAAAGACACACATTTGCACAGCATGCTTCTTGTACTTATAGAGTCCTCTCACTTAAATACATGCATGTTGTTTAAATTGTTCTACTGACTTTTATACACACAGAAAGACACTGCATTCAACCTTCACCTGAATTTTTCCTCCTGTTCGGTGCTTTAGCTCTGGGTCTTATGCTTTTCAGATCTTGTCTCAGAGGTGTTTCACTTGCTCTGTCTCTCTTCCACAGCTTTCCGTCAGTCCTCTCACCTCTCTCAGCTGCCCTGCATCAAGAAGAGAAGAACCACCGATGAGGAAGTGTTTTGTCTGCCTGTAAGTGTCTCTAATTTGTTTACAGAATTCTACAAGTTTCGTTTTTAATTTCAAATAAAATACCTGAAAATAGTATTTGTAAAACTTTCTAGGATGCCTGTAAATTATAATGTTAATATTAAGAAGTTATAAATGCATTATAAAGCATTAATTATAACTATACTGTATAAAGGTATCATTAATGCTTTATTATGCATTTATAACATCTTAATATTAGTGTCGTTAGGCGATTAAACATTTTAATCACAATTAATTGCATATTGTTTTTGTAGTTAATCTAACTTTCAGATTTTGAAAGTGCTGAAATTTGACATCATATATACATGTAGTTATTTCCAACTTATGCATCAATATAATGCTTTATTAACATTTTCCAAACAAAGCCTTCCACAATTTTAAAACCAGCTCTTCTGAATTGCCAGGAAAGCATTGTTTTTGCTTTTAAACAGTTTTTTTTGTAATCCCATTTGAGCTTGTTTTGTACATCAAATAAATCTAAGAGCTCTTTTCTCCATCATTTTATCATTGAGAGGAAAGTGCTGTCAGAGATTATTTTATCTACTGATATAACAACCTCTGCCGCTCTATCATTGATGCAAATAGAATGTCTATGGGACCACAGCATTATGCTTTTTATGTTAAAGATGCTGTAAGCGATTTCAGCCGTTCTACTTCCACAAGATTGAGCTGCTGGTTTAGCGACTCCTCCTCTTTCCAAAACCCTGAACTCCAAAGATAGCAAAATGAGCTTTATTGAGAGCCGTAACAGTTGTTAAAAACCATAAAAACAACAGCAGCAAAATAGCACCCTCAACTGACAACATGGCATAAAATCGCATTATGTCTCAATAATTCGCGGCAACTACAATACATCTGAGGGTTGGGGGGCAGGACCACCGCGATTTCCTCCTATGTTCACAGACACATTTTTGTTTGCTGTTTACAGAGTCTAGAGCTATCACAGAGACAGGTGATATATCTCAACAGACTTATTTCATAAATTTCTTTGAGGGTGTAGAACATTATTCGCTTAGAGCACCTTTAAGCTTGTAGGTTCCCTTGGTAGAATGACGCTGTGGTGTTTGCATCAGTGTAATGACTCAGAACGGACACATTACAAAGGTTCCGCCCTTCACACCAATGTTAATGCTGTAAATGAATCAATTGCGATTAAGAAGAATGCATGTGATCAACTTTTTTATTGCATTCGTTAACTTGTTAATTCTGACAGCCCTACTTATACTTTATATATATAAAGTTATTAATAATGCTTTATAATGCATGAATGATTTCTTAATACTGAAATACACAGTTTAATCAGTTGTATGCCCTCATAAATGATTGTATTATCATAATAATTGTAATGCATAACTCGTGGTTATACCATAAAATAGTATAATGCATCAAAACACATGAACAACACCAGATTTCATGCATTATATCATGTGTTATCAAGTGTTATAATGCACTATACTCTGAAGAAATTTCATGGTTATTCACATTTACAATGTGGTTTTAATAAATTATTCATATAACAATCATTATTATACATTATAATACATAATACATTATTATAAATTATATATTCAAACTACAATTCTTCATTATTCAGTTATGTGGTCCATCTTGCATTCTGCGCACTATATATACAGGCTTCTTAGAAAGTGTTACAGAAATATTTGATACTTAAATGACAAGAAGATTTCAGACAGACATTAGAGTTGGTATTCTAAGTTAAGAACTCAGTTTAACATACTGTAAGAGTAACATCCAAACTTACCCCTCCTTTCTCCCTTTCCAGATTAAAGGCCGTGAAATCTATGAGATTTTGGTGAAAATCAAAGAGTCTTTGGAACTCATGCAGTTCCTCCCTCAGCACACTATTGAGTCATACAGACAGCAGCAGCAGAACCTACTGCAGAAACAGTGAGTACCTCATATATGCAGAAAGATTCTCCCATTTAAAAAAAAATTACTTGCAAAAAGGGCTTATACGTCCTCATTTGGGAAGTTTTTCCCAGTTCTTCCTTTCTTTTGCAAGTTTACTATTGTGGCTAGCCACTGTTAACCCAGCCAAACTGTAGGTACATCCTACACTATGCTAGCAATGTCCACCCACAGCTTGTTATTTGTGCTTCACTGTTTACAGAACTTGATAGAATTTTCTTGCTTGTGCTTAACGCTCATGTATTTGCTTGTGATTGCTCATCGAATGATTGTGATCTGACTTTGTCATTTACATATTTTCATTTATTTGATCAGGCATGAAATGTAGCCCCACTTCATGGTTAATAAAACACATTTTCTCTGGCGTGCTAGCACTGGAACGTTGCATGGCGGTTTGAATTGAATTTTCTTTCACGCTGATGAAATAATCTTGGCTAAAGCATGAAAATGTGTCAGTACAGTTTGGATTGCGTCTTGCATGAGATTTGTGTTGTGGATCACTGATGTGTTTAAGAGATAAAGCCTTAATCAAACATTAGCTGTTCTGGTCAGCATCAATTCACACAATATTAACACTGTTTTGCATTATGCTCTGCTTCTCATAAAAAAGGGTGTACCTTGCTGAGATGGTGCTTTGATTTATATAATTTAAAAATTATTTAAAAAACAATTTATGCTGCTCAGATTACCACAGAACTACGTTTTAGCTAAACACATTGAAATGCCACAGATAAATAGTTTTTGGTCCTCATGGTACATGCAAAGTTAGTCTGTATCCAAATCCTTTACTTTAACCTTAGAAACATAGACTCTGTATCTGCTGTGAAGATGCTCAACAGATGGGGTGGGAGAGACCTGTAAATTATACCTTCAATGTAAACAGCCTTGTGGTCCTTTAGGAATAAATGCTTTTGTCAGTTACTTTCATTAAAGAACCACTGCTTGGATGGGTATTTGCTGTATGTGTAACTCTAGTTTTGATGCTTTTTTCTGTATTTATTTTCTGTATTTACCGTTAACCATCCCCATCCGACATACTGTTAGAGTCTGATGATTTAAGGGTTCCCAGTATGGTTCAGTTTTGAAGTAGTCCACAGTTTATGACCTGGTCTTGGCTAAATGGCTATGTAGGAAATGACCGGGTAGCCATAATATTTAAAACTGTCCATTTGTAGGACAAGAGCACGCAAGTCTGTGAAATGTGCATCCTTTGATTTCCTCTGACCATGATTTTAGTTCCTCCAGTACAGATTAAAGGCATCCTCTTCCTTATTCTGATATATTGTTAGATTTTAAAAAGCTTAAAATAAAGCCATACTGTAGGTTATTTCTATCAAATTTCCAGTTACACGTAGAGACAATAGACAGTTAATGGTTTGATTATTTTCTGCTTTGTCTGCATGCTGTTACTTCCATTTTCCTTCATAAATCTGTTTTCTAACTGTTTTTTTTTTTCTCCTTTTAAATAAAGTTCCTACTGTCATATATTCGGTGGGTCAGACCTTTTTTATTTATTTATTTACTTTTCTTACCCTTACATTTCTTCAAACTATAAGCTGATATTCTGCCATTTCCATAGTTGAAATGTATTGCCACCTTGTGGAGAGGATGTGCACATACATGAACAATAATATATTGTGCATTCAAATGAGTTGAATTTAAAGGAATATTCCTTCCGGGTTCAATCGACAGAATTTGAGGTATAATGTTGATTACCATAAAAGTTTATTTACAAAAAATAAAGCTTACAGTGAGGAACTGTCAAAAATCATTTTTGTGGTAATAACTATTATGCCATAAATGCTGTTGATTGAGCACAACTTGTACTGAACCCGAAATATTCCTTTAAGGATATTTCATCATAGCTTGACATTTGAAAAGGTGATGGGAGGGGTTTATGGTTCATTTAGCAAACATTGCAACACTCTTAAATATGCAAATAATGAGGCTTGAAAAATTTGTGGATAGATCATTTCAAAATATGAGAAAGAAGGTTTGCTCTTTCATTACTTTATACCCAATTCCTTTTAGGGAAATATGACTTCATACTCTTTATCCATTTTTTTATCCAGTTATCGATCATCACCTTCTCAACACTACAGTGCAAAAAATATATATTTTTACACTGTTGTCAGGACAATTTTACTTAAGAAACCAAATTATATAAGAGAAATATTTAAATTTTAGTGAAGTTTATGCTTTAAAAATCTATTTGCCAGTGGGGTAAGAAAAATCAACTTGTTTTACTTTTGAACGCAGTTTATATTACACTTAATTTTTTTCCCCAGCAAGTTTTAAGTAAATCTTAATGGTATGAAATCAAGTAAAATCTACTTAACTTTATGAAATAATATTAAAGTGAGTAAACTTTACTTAAATATTTTAGGATATTCAGTAACTTAATACAGAAGCCTCCCACAGTAAATAATTGGTGCACAAAACACAATGACTTTGACAATCAACAGATAATGTTTTTGATCACGAATGGGTTATTTTGAGTAGATAATGAACTTACGTCTGCACAAAATAAGAAGTTACCAAACGTTACAACAAAATTAACAATAAAAACGCTGCAAACAGTGAAACCCTGCAAGCTCATTAATTATTTAAGCCCAGTGCATGCTGGGAACACCATCTTTAAAAAGTTAAGCAAAATGTACTCAAATTAGCAAATAAATATGAAAAGGTTTTCTACTTTAGGGTTATACGATGACACACTGTAAAAAAAAAGCAAACAATCATAAATAATATTTACCTATAAGCGTTAGCTTTAATTTTGATATGTTTGAATGTAATACATCTCTTAATATGTTCAGGCTCATGCTTCAAATAACATATTCAAAGTAGAAAGTATTTCATCTTTTCTGCTATTTTTACTTCACAAAATGTTTTTCAGTGTATATTAGAGTTGTTTTACACAAACCACACTAACTTTGTGAGATTTCTCTGAAAACGGGACTTAATATGCCATTTCTCTTCTTAATTAAATGTACTTTATTTTAAGGATGTTTAGATATTTTTACTGGAAAAGCAGACAATTCTCTCATTCTCTTATTCAATTTGTAATATGCCTCATATTTCAATTCTTCCTTATTATCTGTCTTTACTCCATATTTATTGTTCCTTCACCTCTGTTTCTTTATCCACTCCTGAGATCTGCCTACATGTTTCGGTCTTTCATTTTCTCACTATTTATCTTTGGCTCTCTTCTACAGTCTGTTAAGGGCCCGTTTGCGCTCTGAGCTTCTGGACCCATTAGGTGAGCAGAAGAGGCGCTTCAGTGCTTCCTGAAAGCAGGAATCACATTCCTCCTCCTTCAGAGCATCCCTTGCTCATCTCTCTCCATCCCTTCCTAATTTCATCTTCTACCCCATCAAGGGGCTCCTTCTGCTTCTCCCAAGTGTAACCTGTGGAAACTCCTTGACTGTACATGCCACAAATAGGTTGAACACAGGATTTTGTTTGGTACCACCTGAACACCTCATTTAACATATATGTGAGCTGTCAAGTGAAGTCATTTTAGATTAAATGAAAAGTTCTTTGCATGATTTATCCCTCCAAAATGTATTATCTATTCTAGACAATGACTCTAAATTTGTGTGCTACATTTGCTTACACTCACCCTGCGCTCGGACTAGTTGCATTCAAAGGCTTGTTAAGTAACCGAAATGATGTAGGCCTCAGTGTTTGATGTTTTCTTAAAGGGCCCTTGTAACTGAGGCGGCTTGTTGTCTCAGCATTTATTTTATGTTTATTGGACTGACCTGCTGGTATTGCACAGAAACACATTGCACAGAAACAGAATAATAACCTCTCAGTTGACCACCTAATTTCTCTCTCTCGCTCTCCCTCTAATCCTGAATGTCTACACTGAACAGGAACCAAGCACACATTTTTTATGGGACTCATAATTTTTCTTTAAGAAATAGCTTTTTTGCCTCTATGTTCATTTTAATATTGGAGCTGGACTCATTGAGTTGTCTATAAATGTGGGGGGATAGATTATATTGATGACTGAATTTTGATAATGCTGGTCATGTTTTGTACAGTGCACTGCTGGGCAGTTTTTTTGTGTTTTGTCTTGATTATATGTGCATTTTCTTAAAGAAAGATGTATTTTCTGTCATGTATATTGGAGTAAGAGTGAACAGGAAATTAATGTTATAGTGTTGACAGTTTCATATCAAATGTAATGGTTGTTGTATTCTCAGTGTCTCTTGCACTTTCAGTTACTACTATACAATAAATGACTTCTGCTTTTGTGTTCCTACATCCCTACTCTTCCTCTTTTCTCTTTTCTTCTCGATTTTTCTTTTTCTTTTTCTTTTTTTTTTTTAATTGTCAGGGCCTTTAGTTTTAGAAAAAACAATAAACTGAAACAGCTGGTATTTTTGGTAACACTACTTTTAAAGTTTTATTTGTTAAAATGTGTAAATGCATAAGGTATCATGATCTAGCAATGAACAACATTCCTTTAAAACATTGGTAACACTTTACAATAATGTTCCATTAGTTTACAGTAGTTAATTCATTAGGTGTCATGAACAGGGAATAAAAATGAAATATTTTTCATTTCGGTTCGTTTGGAGCAAAAACTGTATCTTTTCATACCGGTTCAGACGTTCTGCAGCCTCCTTTCAAAAGGTGACTGGTTAGAACAAAATAAAAGAACAGTTAATAATGCTCTTTTAAAAATGAAAGTACTCTGCAATAAAAGGGTGGGTGAAATACCAATTGCATTGTTGTCATCTCGCAAGAGTAACAAGCAACACGGTCTGGAAAAACAAGCCCAAAATAAGCCACTTGCCTCACCAAAAATGTTTTTTTTTCTGCGTGATGGATTTATCGGCATAGAAATCATAACAAGCTGTTAATTAACAGTTAAGTATAATTTTCATTACAGATCTGCATCTGAGTCAAAACCCAAAAGCATCAAATCTGTATTAATGCATCATATCTAACAATAATTCAGTGAAGACTTAGAAACAACTGATACATGTACTAATCATGTTTTGCTTGTACCTGGATTTGCTGTACATGTATATTTAGTGTTTATACATAGTTGTTAAAAAGGTCTTTATTCAGAGAATGCAACATCCACAATCAAAGCACGTTTCATTTTTTCAGGCAACATGAAGTGGTGTAGTTCCAAAAATGTACTATGATAAACCTTTTGGCCATTAGTTTCATGAAAACATTATTGGAACAAAATTAACCAGTTACCAGCATTTAAAAATAATTTCACTTTGGAACAATTGAAAATTACTTTGTTCTGGTTTCGGTTATGTTCTGCTAAACATTTAATTCGTTTTCAGTTTTCGTTCCTTGAACCGTTTTTAGTCCCTATTAATGAAAAAACAATTAACAATATATTGTTTACAGCATTTATTAATCTTTGTTCATGTTAGTTAATAAAAATAACATTTTTCATGTTAGTTCATTGTTCATTAACTTGTGTTAAGCAAACAACATTTGATTTTGAAAATGTATATTTTTTTTTTAGAGCAAATAGTTTTCCTAAACATGTATTTCCACATATGTCGACCACGAGATTACATTGTGAAATTTTAAATAACACTAAGCTATAGAAAGTCCGATTTTTTTTTTATCAAATTCTTTATATGTTTCCTGTAGTGTTGGTTATTCATGTTTTTGAGACGTTACAGACATTACAGCTGATTTTCTGTTAAGCTGAATAAATTATTCTTATTCAAATTAATGTCCAGCATCATCCAATCACTGCCAACTGCCAAGTTAAATAAAATGTAGCATTATAAAATTCTGAACCTATATACGGATTACCATTTTCCCATGTCTGCCAAACATTTTGAGTTGTACAAACCTGAAACTGAACTTTTGACAGGATGTTAGGATTGCATGCACTTAGCTGCAAAAGAAAAGTTATAGGATGCTCCCTAATTAGGGAATAACTTAACCTCCAGTGTGCTGTCTGTCTGCACTGGTCTCAGAAAAGTTTGAAATGCACCTTATTTTCATCCTAGCTCCATATAAAGCCTCTGAAGGGAAATGTATTCAGCTTTTGGATGAACCCATTGATTTGCTATGTGATAATGCATAGTGAATATAGGATATTTTGAGGACAATGAGCCTTAAGTCCACGTATGCGGTCATTGTGTTTAATATCATGACGTTTTGCAATAAATCAATTACATTTTTTAAATGGCAAATCAGATGAAACTAGACTCTACTCTTTTGACTCGAACAGGTTTTTAATGTAAAAACTTAATAAGGTCTTACCAGATTATGTTTTGCTGGCGTTTCCCCCAAAGACAAATATAGCTGAGATCTGCACCATGTTGTTTTGTCACATGACTCCGTACATTGAATGTTTAACCCTAAAATGAAAGTCTAGATTCTCCTGAACTGAGATAAGTCTGTTTAAATTAAATGAAATTATGCATAGTCTACAGCGAAGCCAAAACATAATGTTCATGCATGTGGACATGTGATCTCAGGAGGTTAAATACACAATGATTCATTGTTAGTTCATGATGCTTTAATGTTAACATATACAACTTTTAATGGTAAAAAAGTATTAGTGTGTTGAAATCAACATTGCTGTAGACTATTAATGTATGCATGTCATGTTAATCAGTTATCAGATAATATGTAAAGGATATGCAAAGTATATTGTATAGCGTTACCATATTTTTTTGTTACAAATGAACAAAGAAAGTGACATATGCAAGTTCAGAATCGTTTAAGGCTACACACACACACACAAATGTTATTGTAAATTAATAATAAATCCACTAATTTGTAATTTGTTGATTCAATTCCACAAAGTGTCCAAAATATTTACAGTGCTTCTTGTATAAAATTATCATTACAAAGTCCTATGCCAAAAAAATTATTTTGTCCTTTAAGTTTGTCTTTGGTTTTTACCTCTTTAAGATTGGATATGTCCAGCAATCCGTATCGTAAGCTGTATCTTCATCTCTCTTCCTCAGGAGTTCTCTGCCACCCCAGCCTAACTTCGGTTCCAGCTCGCCCACTCTGGGCAAGAACAAGCTGCCATCAGTTAGTCAGCTCATCAACCCTCAACAACGCAACACACTCACCCCATCCAGCATGGCTGGAGGACTGACTGACAGTAAGTCCTCTATTTCATCATTAATAATTCAGTAACACTTTACAATACGGATCCATTTTTTAACATCAGTTAACAACAATTAGTTAACTTGAACTAACAATGAACAATCATTTGTACAGCATTTTTTAATCTTGGTAATGTTAATTTCAACATATAGCAATACATTTCTAAAAACAAAAGTTGTATGTGTAAACATTAGTTAATGCACTATGAATTAACAAGAACTAACAACTGTATTTTATTATAATTAACATCAACAAAGCTTAATAAATGCTGTAAAAAATATAAAATATATATTGTTCATCGTTTGTTCATGATTCCTAATGCATTTACTAATGTTAACGAATGGAAACTTCCTATAAAGTGTTACCAATAATTCATTTAATAGATTTTTACCATCTACAAATGCATTGACAATTACAAATAGAATGTGTGAGGATTTGGATTAAATAAAAAAGGCTGGCCTATTGGATTAAGATCATAAAAACCTTATAACTGATTATCAATATGTTGTGATAATTCACAACATAATTGATCTCAGAGTCCCTTTCACCCCACTAAAGGGGAGCCTGTCTGGGCTTGAGAAATTCTCAGTTCTCAATGTCACTCTGACAGACAGCTTCCTTCAAAAATTTAACAAAATCTTTGTGAGACAATTCGTCTACCCTTCGGCACACTAGCTCTGTCAAAATGCACTTATACATGACAGATATGCATTCTCATTTGGCCTACTGTGTGAAATGTGCCTTAGGTTTCTTATGTTCTGAAATTACCTAATCCATAGTTATGACACTAAGTTGTTTATTAAGTTTTATTTGAGTCAATGGCATGATGGTACTTTATGTTGTGGTATATAATATATGTATGCTATAATAAGCATGGACAGGTTTGAGATAAAGAAATACTGCATGCTTTTATTTTATTTCCCCCTTTTGAGGTTTATTACACTCCTCAACCCTCTCCCCTTCCTTCAGTGAACCCTCCTATGATGGGTGGCCCTGTTCCTATGAATACAGACATGAGTGCCCTGAGCCCCACCAACCTGCAGCCACAGTTACAAATGGTGCCCTCCTCTCACTGCACACCTCCACCACCATACCCAATGGACAACAGCATTTCCAGGTACACAAAAATAAATCACATTAAATGTCTCTGAAAGGGAGTACTTTATCAAAGATAAATATGGTGGGAAACGACAGTATTTTAACACTGAATCTATTTAATGCAGCTTCCTATTGAGGCTGGGCTGCTCAGCCTGTTTGGACTATTTCACTGCCCAGGGTCTGACCAATATCTACCAGATTGAGAACTACAACTTGGAGGTGAGGAATTTGCCTTTTTCCTTAGTATCTTTGTACATTTTCAGATACGCATTCTGTAATGCTGATTTCATTATGGTTTTTCCAGTTTAGACCAAATCCTATTTGGCTAGTTAGGTAAACACTGTAAAAATTTAGATACTTGGTTATTCAGCTGCCACACCGACAGGAAACTTCTAGAGATCCCCCAGACACTTTTTAAACCTCAGGGACCCATTGTAGAACAATTGCAATGTTTGCTTAAAGTAATTAAATAATATATACTATTCCTTAAATATGGGTAAAAACTACATACAGTATCTTCAGAAAATATTCAGACCCCTTCATTTTTTTCACATTTTGTTATGTTGCAGCCTTATGCTAAAATGCTTATTTTAATTATTATTATTATTATTATTATTATTATTAAATAAATCTACACTCCATACCCCATTATGACAAAGCAAAAACCAGATTTATGATAACTGGAAATGTATAAAAAAAGAAAAAACGGAAATATCACATTGACATTAGTATTCAGACCCTTTGCTCCGAAATTTAGCTCCAGTGCATCCCATTTCTGTGGATCATCTTTGTGATGTTTCAAAACTTTGGTTGGAGTCCACCTGTGGCAAATCAATTAATTTGACATGATTTGGAAAGGCACACACCTGTCTATATAAGGTCTCAAAGCTGAAAATGCATACCAGAGCAAAAACCAAGCCATGAGGTCAAAGAATCTGCCTGCAGAGCTCAGAGACCGGATTGTGTCAAGGCACAGATCTGAGAAAGGCTACAAAAAATGTTGGATTCATTGAAGGTTCCCAAGAGCACAGTAACCTCCATAATTCTTAAATGGAAAATGTTTGGAACAACCAGGACTCTTCCTAGAGCTGGCTGCCAGGCCAAACTGAGCAATCGGAGGAGAAGAGCCTTGATAAGAGAGGTGACCAAGGACAACCATCACTGCAACACTCCACTGATCTGGTCTTTATGGCAGAGTGGCCAGACAGAAGCCTCTCCTCAGTGCAAGACATATGAAAGCCTGCTTGGAATTTGCACACAAAAAAAAAAGCACCTAAAGGACTCACAGACTCTCTGGTCAGATGAAATGAAGATTGAACTGTTTGGCCTCAATTCCAAGCATCATGTCTGGAGGAAACCAGGCACTGCTTATCACCTGCGCAATACCATCCCAACGGTGAAGCATGTTGGTGGTAGCATCTTGCTGTGGGAATGTTTTTCATTGGCAGGGAGTGAGGAACTGGTCAGGGTTGAAGGAAAGCTGAACGTAGAAAAATATAGAGATATCCTTAATGAAAACCTGGACCAGAGCGCTCAGGACCTCAGACTGTGCCGAAGGTTCACCTTCCAACAGGTCAATGACCAAAAGCACACAGCCAAGATAACGCAAGAGAGGCTTAGGGACAACTCTGTAAATGTCCTCGAGTTCACAGCCAGCACCTGGACTTGAACCCAATCTCTGGAGAGTCCTGATAATGGCTGTCCAACAACAGTTCCCATCCATCCTGACAGAGCTTGAGAGGTTCTGCTCAGAAGAATGGCAGAAAATCCCAAAATCCAGGTGTGCAAAGCTTGTCGCGTCATACCGAAAAATACTTGAGGATGTAATAGCTGTTAATCATTGCCAAACTCAACTAAGTAATGAGTTAAGGGTTTTAATACTTATGTCAATGTGACTTTTCAGTTTTTTCAGAAATGAAAATTCTCTCATCATTTACTCACCCTCGTGCATCCCAGATGCACGTCTTTATTCTGCAGAACACAAAAAAAGACTTTTAGAAGAATATCTTGTATATCCATTCAATGAAATTGTATGGTGACCAAAACTTTGAAGCTTCAAAAAAAACACAAAGGCAGCATATAAGTAATCCATAAGAAACCATGTCTTCAGAAGGGATCTAATCTATTTTGGGTTAGAACAGACCAGAATGTAACAATCTTTTTACTGTACATCTTGCCATAATCTCTAGGCAGGATTATAATTTCAAGCTTGAGTACGCGACGCATTCGCAGAATGCAAGATGGTGCTAGAAAGTGTAATCGAGCTTGAAATCATGATCGCTTAGGACACTGCTGATGTCAAGATTTATTGTGGAAAAAAAGTTATATTTTGGTCTGTTCTTACCCAAAACATTTGTATCGCTTCAGAAGAGATGGATTAAACCACTGGAGTCTTATGGATTACTTTTATGGTGCCTTTATTTGGTTTTTGGGGCTTCAAATTTTTGGTCACCATTCACTTGCATTGTATGGATCTACAGAGCTGAGATATTCTTCTAAAAACCTTAAATTTGTGTTCAGCAGAAGAAATTCATACACATCTGGGATGGCATGAGGGTGAGTAAATGAAGAGAGAACTTTCATTTTTGGGTGAACTATTCCTTTAAGAGATCTTCGGAGTTCTCAAAGAACTGAAAGGTGTCTAGAAGAACCCCAAACGTTGCCTTGAGTACCGGTATCTTAATTTTTACAGTGAAATGTTTAAGAGAACTTTACCTTGATTTTATTAATATAAAAACTTACAGTAAATGTCCTGGCGTGTCTGAGGTGATGGAGAGATCAGAGCAGTGACTGCTGTGTTCATGAGCTCTGTGGTACATCTATCCACAGGACTTGTCCAGGCTGAAGATTCCCACAGAATTCCAGCACATCATATGGAAAGGAATCATGGAGTACCGACAGACCATGGAGTTCTCTCCACCTCCCCACATCTTGCGCTCCTCTAGCGGGACATCCACTGTCAGCGTGGGCTCCACCGAGGCACGAGGAGAGCGCGTGATCGATGCTGTGCGTTTCACTTTGCGCCAGACCATTTCCTTCCCTCCGCGAGACGACTGGACTGATTTCTCCTTTGACCTGGCCCCTGACTCACGCCGCAACAAGCAACAGCGCATCAAAGAGGAGGGGGAATGAATGTGATGCATAGCCACAATACAATACAATATATTAATGTAAACAGTGCACATTTACGGTACTCTCACTTTCATGTTAGCACATTGGTGTTGGTCCGAATCGTTTCACAGTTTTCCTCTGCAAGTGATAATAAAAGAAAAACTGAGCTTAAAATTAAACAGGCAGATAAAATGCACTTAAAGTCCTTTTTCCTCTGGTGGATTTAGCTCTGGTTGTCATTTCAAGTCCCTTTATTATATGCAAACAGCTGTGGCTAAGGGGAAATGGTGCTTTGCTAAATTGATTTGTCATTTTTACTGTTTCTTGAGACAAAGCACTTAAGAAATGCTGAAATGTTGTTCCTAAGCGCAAAATTAAACACTGAACTTTGGGGGTTCTTTTAGTTTGCTTTTACATGGCCATAGGTACTGTATACTTTTATACGTTCATCATTATTGTCGTTCTTTTTTTTTGTACAAATTTTTCCTCCCTGTAGGAGCTTTAGTGTTAATAGTTTGTAATCTTTGTTGTGATCATTCCTTGCAGTTGAACAGTATGCTTTTTTGAAAACCTGACATTTTGTCAGTTTTGATTGTATGCATTTCAAATCGTACATTTTTTTTTTTTATTCTAACAAAAAGTGTTATTCATTTTCATTTGTGGTGTAAGACTGATATTATGTAGCCTTTATGTAATACTGTAAACCGTTTATTGTATCTTTTATTTGTGAGTCATAATCACACTAATACTGTTGAATTGCAGTATGTAAGTATTGAATTGCTCCTAGGGGTTGTGAAAATGCATATGGAGACATGCTCTGTTTACTAGCTACCCAGTCTAAAGGTGATTTACATTGGTCATTCCTTCAGTATTTTTTCCTTTTTTTTTTTTTACAAATTTTCAATTCACTTGATGCTCTATAAGCCTCACGTGGCAATATTGTACAGTTTAATTTTACTTTCATTTGACAACTGTGTAAACAATTCTTTATCAAACTATAAAAAAGGAATTATTGTAAATATGTTGCAATGTACTTATTTTGATACAAACCAAAAATAAAAAAATATAATTTTACATTGTTCCATGCTGTTATTTGCAACTATGACAAATTTACTCAGTGTTGAGACATAGTGGACCTCATTTTAATTTATTAAAACAGATTTTATCAATAGTATTCTGTAGTTTAAACAGAAAATAAACTAAAACATTTTTGAGCATTGAGACAAGGTCCTATTACTTTTTAATGCAAAGAACGCTTATAAGCTTTTTTGCATAGTGTGACAAACTGGCAGGACTTTTTCCCTCACAGAGAGGGACCAGATATCTCTCTCCCCAGGTTTTAAAGGTGCACACAGTAATTTGTTTCCTAATTTAAAGAAATGAGTATATATTTTGAAACATATGTATAAAATCACGATCACTCATGTGAGATAAAGAGTTCAGTCATATTAGTTATAACCTTATAAAATCCCTTTTATTCTACATGGGGAAGGGGTGCCACATGGGGGCAGCCATGCAAGCATCACATCACCAGCTGAATCCTACTTGCTATATCTCAGCATTTGTCCTGTTATTGGACACTTTCATTAATGGGTTAAATGAATCCTGGCTTACTGTGCAGTGAATTTCTACAATGGCATTGGTTATTGAAAACTTCTCTGTTTGAATGATGCAGCATTCAGGCCACTGTCAGTGTAAGCTATAATTCGACAGTGCATATTTAATGTCACCTTAAGTGTTCCTTACATTCATTTTAGCATTGTTAAGATATACTGTTATGATTGATACTGGTAGATGGTTTATGTATGCCTTTATTTGATTTAGATGAAAATTGGCTTATGAATCCAGTCTTTCTTCAGTGCGTCAGAATCACTACATAATACAATATTTCTATTACTGAATTTTACCCTCAATAGAAGCTAGTCCACTTAATGTACTCAATTATTGGCAGCTGAAAACTTATTTTTCCTCTATACATTCTCTGGTAAACTTGGCCATGACATACAGAGAGAAGTCTAGTTTTACTGTAAGTGTATATTGACTTTCTCTTGACCTGTTCCCTTTTATCTTTAAGGCTGTAATCACAAAATAATTCAATGGAATCAGAATTTGACAGGTGACTTAACAAAAGGTTATAATTTTTTCTGGTTTGAAAAGGTCAATCTAGTGAATTTGTACAAAGAGCAGCAGAGTTGTGTGGAAGTATGTGTAGATCACTTGTGTGCAGCCTCAAGCAACATTATATACCATAGGGAAGCGTTCTTTCCCCAATATGAAAATTAAGCACATATTCACATCGTCAATGCCAACTCTGGCTCCAAATAGTTTTGCTGTAAAAACACTGCTCTGATAAATATGTGTCAAACTATTCTCTGTTATACAAGTGTGCAGCAATATATGATGTTTACATTTTCAAATGGCTAAAGAACTTTTGACCTCATCCATTAAAGAAATTAAAGAGCAATGAGTTGTCTTTGAGTTTCCAATCCTGTTTTCTCATCCAGAGGCCCTGTTTGAGTCTCATACAAAAAGCAATAGTTTATCATTAAGGCTAGAGACAGATAAAGGAGAGATAATAAATCAAACTTGCTTAATTCAGTCAGTTTCTCAAAACAGAAATGATAACAAAAGCAAAATGAACAAAATAACAATTTCTAACGTAGGTTCGTATTCACATCTCCTTGCCTGAAGTTTTACAATTCCTGTCAATCACTATAGCAACGCACCCAAAGAGTCATGAAAGCGCTCAAGTTCTTCACGTCAGTGTTGCCCCGGGAGGAGGTGGTGTGACAATGTCGAAGAAACAGAGTGTGGGAATGCTTTGCTCCCTCCTTTCCCTTCAGGCTGGAGCTGTGGTCGTCGCTGGATGACTAGAGTGAAGCCTCTCTGATGTCTCTGTAACTAAGAGCTCTCTATAGCATCCAGAACTTTCATGATTTGCTGTTTGATGACTTTAGTGGCATCACCCGCATTCGGTATTAAATACCTTGAGAAGGAAGATGAGAAGTGTCAACGTACAGACAAATAACAAAACAAGGAAATGAGTGCAAGTGCCAATACATTTTATGCTGTGATTTTTCCCCTTAGTGCCAGCCAGAATAGATGACAACTTGAACTCTGCTAAAAAGGTGGAATACATTTAAATAGGACAGTCTTGTGTCTGGTTACAGTGATAGTACCTCTCCACAGCCACTATCTCCACTCCTGCAGCATTATTGTTGCCAAACTTAAAAGTGATGAGCTCTGGATGCTTCTTCTTAGAGGTGATCTTCACCACAGAGTTAAGTGCCTGCCTGGACTGGATGTAAGCAAAACCTTTACGGGCAGCGATCTCCCTCAAACAGTACATGTGTGTTGCAGAGATCAGGAGATGGCTGCAGAAATAAATAATAGAATTATACATCCACAGTCCACTGAAGTTAGGTACAGACTCAGTCTGATTGGCTGAAATATATCATAAACAGGTTTCTAATTCTGACAACCTGGGTCACTTGATCACAACATTATTCATTAATACAATGGCAGTATACCAATGTTAAAGGGATAGTTCACACAAAAATGAAAATTCTCTCATTATTTACTCACCCTCATGCCATCCCAGATGTGACGACTTTGTTCTGCTGAACACAGACAAATATATTTAGAATATTTCCGCTTTGTAGGTCCTTACAATGCAAGTGAATGGTGAACAGACCTTTGAAGCTCCAAAAAGCACATAAATGCAGCATAAAAGTAATCCATAAGAATCCAGTGGTTAAATCTATATCTTCTAAAGCAATTTGATAGATGTGGGTGAGAAACATATCAAAATGCAAGTCATTTTTTTTATTATAAATTCTCCTCCCTGCCCAGTAGGTGGCGATATGCGCGAAGAATGCCAATCGCCAAAAACAAAAGTAGTATGTGAAAGTAAAGGTGAAATTAGAGATTAATAGTAAAAAAGAACTTAAATATTTATCTGTTTGACCAATCATAATCGCTTCTGAAAATATGAATTTAACCACTGGAGTGATTTAACTTCGATTCCTGGATTACTTTTATACTGCCTTTATGTGCTTTTTGGAGCTTCACATTTTTTGTTATTTATTCACTTGCATTGTATAGACCTGCAGAGCTAAATTATTGTACTAAAAATATTTGTATGTTTGTGTTGTGCAGAAGTCTTACACATTAGGGATGGCATGAAGGTGAGTAAGCACCAGCCTCATGTCTTCAGACAGGTAGCCTCACCTTGGGAACATGTGTCCAGTCTCCTTAACCTCATTGCATGGAATATGGTGCTTCACATCTGGTTTGTTTATCCAAGTCTGAATATTGACAATCTCTTTCCTGTCATCATCTGATATTGATGAACTGTCAATCTCGTCTAAAAGAAGAGAAGAGATTTGAGATCACAAGTATCTCAAATGTTGAACTGAATTGTACATTCTATCTGTTTGATTCTGTTCGGTCTGTTTTCTAAAGACTGGTCTGTTCTTAATAAAGGTACTGAATGCATTAAAACTGGATGCATTGACCTTTGAAAGGAAATAAATATGTTTATTGGACAGTCCAAGCAATATGAGAGACTACTACAAACTACAAAAATGTGAGATTAATCATAATTGTTCATTTTAGGGCTTTCAATCGATTACATTTTTAAATCGGATAAATAACATGATATACCTATTAATTAATAGTGTATATAAATAGTTGATATATAGTTGTTTATATACTTAGAAAGATTATTAATATACTTTGTAAATATAATAATTCAGATAATGAAAATGAATAGCATATTCATAAATACTTGCTGAGAAAGGCACTCAAATAACAATAATTCAATATATATAATGATAGTTGATTTAAATACTTTGAATTATTATATTTATAATATGTATTATATAATATTTCTGATTATGAAAATGCATTACATTATTGTGGCAGACGAACAAAGCTTTATTTAGACAATACAAAAAGTGGCTTTTTATGGCAATATATTGTTTATATCTATATTATTGAACATAAGCCTCTCAATGGCCTACAGTCCACAGAAATCAAAATTTTTCAATATGTCTGAGATAGAAAATCCCTTACAATAAATCAAAAAGGAAACGTCAATTTGGTTGTGTCACATCATAACATCACAGCATTCGCCAAGTTAAACGTGGTTTGAAACTGAGAAAATCAAGTTTCGAGACCCCTGCATTGGTATTTGTGCGCTATCCAGCTGTGATTAAACGCAAGAATGCATTCTCATCTTGTGCTGTTGATAGTGTCAAGCAAGCCTCAGTGTGGTTTGTTGTCTGTACAGCTGTGCGTTGCCCATACAGCTGGAGTTTCGAAACAGGTGGTACTTCAAGCTTGAATTGCTCCAATGATAGAAATATTCCTTATTACGGTCTGGGGACATTAATTATTTTTTATATAACTAAATTCACACTAAATTATTGCATTAAATAAGCTTAATTAATGTACATCTATTTGACAGCCCAAATAGAATGGCATTGATTTGATGAGTAACAGGTACTCAACCCTGCTTCTGCGGACCCTTCAACCCTGCACTTACAAACCTGAAATTTACCTGTGTCATACTCTTCCTCATCACCGATGCTGAAGACAGGCTTCACACCCCTGTACGGCTTCCCCACCCGATCACTGCTGCTCACATGCCTGAAAGCGGAAAGGCATAATTTACAAGAACACTGGAAGAATAGAGGCTTTTCCTTCATACCAACATTGTCTTCCTTATCCTAAGACAGGCATATTAAGAGCATGGCAGTGCTATGGGATTAGAAAAATGTAGTACTGTTAGTTGGAAGAAAGAGAGGGAGGTTAAAATGTTTGCCACTGTGGGATGAGAATCAAGGTGTGGAAGGCCAGGCACTTGTAAATCCTTTTAAGGAGTATTATATTGTGATAATGAGCAAATGTTTATATTTTAATCACAATTGCCGCATCCTTATACAGCAGTGGGTATCATCTCTATATAATATGAAGGCCTGCAGTCTCCCACCACACAAGATAAGGGAATCAACAAGGAGACATATAGCAGTACTGAGACTTCCAACTGAGACGCAGACTGCTGGCATAAACCAATGAAAGACAGAGTGGCACGCGCAGTGGTTGTCAACACTGAAATAACAGGCAACACTGTCGCAGAGTGACAAAAAGACCTAGGTGTTTCTGCTTCCACCATTCTGAGTGTTATTTGTAACCTTGGTTGTCCTACACCTGTGTTTGAAGGTCTGGTGGTGCATTTCAAAATCCCTAATTCTAGAATGTTATGATATTTCTAACCCAATGGAGAATTGAATCAGGAAACCAGAAATTCAAAAGTGAATGCACTATAGATGCATGTAATGCAGATGCATGTGATGTCAGAGCACACATTATTGAGCTATTCAATATGGGTTTTAATAACCCCTACAATAAGGTAAAGCTGACAGCGCCACCTTGAAAGGGCAGGTTGCAGGTACCGGATGCAAGCTGGCTCAAACAAACATTAGTGAAGTCTTACCGCTCCAGTATCCCCTTGTCTGGCCAGGGCAGATTGAAAGATATTCTAGTGTGAAATAACAGGGCATAGGTCGGGAGGATGATTAAAACACAAAGACTCCAGGAAATCAAAACCTTTAAATGAAAGCCTCAAACTAATATATTTAAAAATAGATATATTTTTGGAGAAATTAATGTGTTTACCTTTCATTATATCCATATCAAGTTTAATATACAGTAAGTGGGGGTGGTAAAAAAAAAACATATCAAAAATTTGAAGAGATCTGTTGATCAGATGTCCCTCAAAGGAAATAAACATTAAGACATAAATACAGAAGATGATGCTCACCGTTCCACAGGCGTGGAAGTGTTCTCAATGAAGTTGATCACCTTTTCTTTTACATTTACTGACTTTGACTTAAGTGCAAAGGTCATTTTGTTGACAAGTGATTTAACTCCTTTGCCATCGGTGCTCAAGTCCCCCTATTTTAAGAGAGAGACTGAATTAAATGAAATACTGGGGGTATTTTATTAGTTACCACAACGGAATTCAAGGAATACTGATAAGACAACAAGTAGGGATGCACCGTTGTAAACATTTGTGGCTGATACCAATAAAAAAAAAAAATAAAAAAAAATCGATTTATAAGTAAACCAATATTGTGCAACTTACCTTATTTTGTCATCAGATCACAAAAATGCTTAAAAAAAAAAAATGCATTTCACTGTTCTAAAAACAAATAATTTCCATTGATCACTGGATCTGTTTAACAGGCCAAAATGAAGAGAAAAAAAAGCCACAGTGAAAAGGTGCATACATAAATAAAGGTGAAAAACATAAAAATAAATAAATAAATAAATAAATATGATAACGTGATTATTAACCTGAAAAGAGGGTTATTTTGTACTTCTAAAATAGTTTGTTAAAAGTTCTGCACTTCTTTTTTTTCTAAATTAAAAAGCAGCCTTTTAAGGTTTAGTAATTGCACAAAGCCATATTGCAATTTCAATCTTAATTCAATCAATCATGTAGCATTAAAAGATATCATACCGATATCTCAGAAGTCGAAGTATGATGGTCTCAAACATTTTGGATGGTTTCCCTCATCATGAAGCCTATAGGTAAGTGATGCTTTCAGAACTGTCCCGTCCATTTATGGCAATTTTCAACAGAATAAAATTTAAATATTACATGTTCTTAGGAGTGCCAACCCTTCTAGATATTGTGGCTATTGTTATTTCTGGATTGTGCATTTGAATTCAGAGTTTTAACTAAGTGTGTAACTGATTAATTATAAAGCAACCATCCGTTTATCATTTCACCGTTTTCATGCTTATTACCGATACATCGGTGCATCCCTTACAACAACAGTATCTCTTTTTTCTTAAAAGAATATTCTGGGTTCAATACAAGTTAAGCTCAATGAACAGCATGTGCCACAATGGTGATTACCACAAAACAATATTTCAGATTGTCCCTTCTTTTCTTTAAAAAAAAAAAGAATTGTATAAAACTTACAATGGAAGTGAATGGGGCCAATCAATAATCATTAAAATACTCACTATTTTAAAAGTATTGCAACAAGACACAAATGATATGCATGTTAACATGATTTTAGTGTAATAAAATTGCTTCCTAAAATTTGTGTCAAGTTATACAATTTTACAACTTATTTGCCATAACAATGTTCCTCCCTGTATCCCGGTAATTTAGCAGTCTGCTAAATTACGCTTAAAACAACTTTACAGCTCAAATAATACATGAGTTTAAACAGAAGAATTAATGTTTGTGTATTTATAAAATTATAAGCGTCAAGTTTCTGCCTTTAAACATTCAGAAATTGGCCCCATTCACTTCCATCGTAAGTGCCTCTCTAACTTTTTTTTTTTTTACATACATTTTTGAGGTAATCAAAATTATGCCACACATGATGTCAATTGAGCTTAATTTGTATTGAACTCGGAATATTCCAATTATTTTGAAAAATTCCTTGTTTTACTTGCAATGCCCACAAGATGGCAGCAAATGCCAATGAGAAAATGAAAGCATGCGTAAATAAAATGAGTGTAAACTTCAGATTAATACACAAAAAGTGTATTACACACACACACACAACTCACATCTACTGAGCTGAGGCTGCAGTGGGTTCCTGAGGTGCTCACAATCCAGTGAACATAAACATTATCTGGACCCTCAACATTTATATCTGCCAAGTGCTGCTGCAATGCTGTGAAAAAAAAAAATTCAAATCCATCAGCACAATATACTTTAACTGCTGCCGTCACAATGTCCCGATTTTATTTATTCATCATTAATAATTGTTTCAAAGTTAGTCAGAAGGTACAAGAAGCAACTATGAATCACATTAAAAGTACAGTTAAAATAAAATAGAACTTACCCATGAAGCCGCCTTTTGCTATGCTCACATACTCTTTGTTTTTCTACAAAACAATAAAAGTTCAAATGTGTGCTTAGATTTACCTCTTCTAAACAGCTGTAAAACACTACCAGTAAAGCATTTGCAATCACGGTTTCATAGAGTAAATTCAGTAGGCTGCAGTTGAAGCAGTTCTGACCTGTAAAAAGTGGGCGAGCACCATGTTCATGTACATGTCCTCCTCTTCACGTCCACTGCCCATGAAGCACAGATGCTCTCCGCTGGCCACAGAGCCTGACTCCAGAGACTGCTTCTGTGCCTCCAGAAGAGACTTCACTGACAGGGCAAACTCAGAAGGGTTGTGGAGCATCTGTGAACCACAGTACAACACCAATGCATTACAGTAGCATTCCTGAAGACGTTTCTAGATACGAGAATGGCCAACATACACAGAGCAGCACAAAGCTGTGTGCAAGTTCCTGTGTAAGGTAGTTAAAACAGCAATAACACTTTCAGTTTGATATTATTTTATTACTCTGGCTGTATACAGAGCATAGGGCAGTCAGAGACCTGTGATTTCTCAGGACAACTATATTCCTGATATTTGCCAGGTACTAGGGACATTTTCATGCATGGTATTGACAATGAGTCTGGAAAGGGATTTAGATGGCCAAGGAGGAGACGAGAACCAGCTTGAAAATAAAATTAAGAGTTTAATGAGAAACTTAAGACACAAACACAAATGACAGACATGCCCGTAAACAATCTCTCTTTGTTTACAAAGTCGGCCTTTATCCCTCTCGGAGGCTTGATAAGGGGCCCGCCCTCCGCCCTGTCACAGAGTCATTCACACGGCTGGCGCAATGGAATGAACAAAATGCCGGCATCTCGAGATGCAATTTTATCCTTGTGTGACTCCGCATCTACACGAGTGGGCGTTGTATTTTGGCTTTGCTATACGGAATGCGTTATTTAAATAAATTGAAACCGACTGAATACTGTTCACAAGACTCTAAACAGTCATCTAGACTTTCTTTGAAGTGCTTCTACTGCCACAGAGCCAACAAAAGTGAATCTGGTAAGAAGCCTCAATGTATTTTCATTGAAACCTGATTAAAAGGTAAAGAGTAGCATCTCTAGTTTCTTTAATATGCCACTTTAAATAATTCATTTATTTTTAATGATGTCCACATTCGTGGATTTTGGGAAATTATTCCCTCAAAAGTTGAAAAACATGTCATTTATTTTGAATAACTTGCAACATTAACACATTTGTGGGTCATTTCACTTCATATATATAATTTTAATATACAATTCAAAACATAAGTCATGCTGTCCACATATGGACATAAATTTTTAGGAAAACTATTTGCTCTTGAA
Source organism: Xyrauchen texanus (assembly GCF_025860055.1). Lineage (NCBI taxonomy): Eukaryota > Metazoa > Chordata > Actinopteri > Cypriniformes > Catostomidae > Xyrauchen > Xyrauchen texanus. The sequence goes on along the minus strand of NC_068282.1, from coordinate 26,010,621 downwards.
AACTTTTTGGGGGGCTCGTTTATTAGGTGCTACTAGTTACAAATCATAAATTCAAATGGTAAATGCGAGCAGTCATGCTCGCATCTCAAGAGGTTAAAATTTGAATTGCTATTTTTAGTTCAAAGGAAATGAAGCAATTCATATTAGGCTTATATTTACACAAATACAATACTATCTATAATTCATGATAAGCCACAGTAAAAACCCTTCAGCCCAACTCGCCTCATTCTTACCAAGTCAGAGTCCAAGTGAAAGGCAGTGGAGAGGTGACCAGCATTGTACTGCTCTGCAGGACGACAGTCAACAACAAAAAACCTCACACCCTCCTAAACAGCACAAGCGCACAGGAAGGAACACTAAGAATCTGTAATACTATGTACACTAATTATGAAACAAAGATGATGTGAAAGTTCTCAATATCAGAGGTAAAACACTTGGAGTTGTTACTCACTGGTTGTAGCTGGTTGGCTTGAAGGATCTCAGGGACAGATACAGGCATACAGAGCGCCTGACTCAGGTCCATGTCCTCTTCCTTTAGGGCCACCAGACTACTGCCAAACAGATTATGGTTCTCCTACAGACACATACAACAATCCTTTGCATCGGAATGGTAGTCTTATCAGAACAATATAACTGCTACTGTTACCAAGTAAAACTGCCGATCAGGTTTATTTTCTTATACCCAATTAGTAGTGATGTATTTCTGTCGTTCCTTTTTTCATTTAAATTGAGATTTATTCTGGAAAAGCTTTTATTTTGGAGTGAAGCCCTTTCCGTTTCTGACTGGAGATTCTCAACTCCGGATAAGCAGATTGCTTCATGACCCAATGCAATTATTAAACTGCAAAAGGCTGCTTTTTAATTAAATAAATATGCAGTCTGTGTGCCTCGTGCTACAAAGTGAATTAGCATTCTGCTCGCTGTCATCTGCTGCAAACAGAGCGTGCAATGCTCATTATGGTGTTTTCCATGTATGAACCAAGGAGTTCTAAATAGGTATGAGCAGCCGGTGTCGGCACAAAACCGGCTCCACACATTCACTTTAAAGCATGAAGCACATGCAAATTATATATTAATCTCATTAAATCACAGCTTTTACGGTTAAATAATCATGCTAGGACATAGTCTCAGCCTAAGATGGCACGCCCACAGTCCATGCTCTAACCATTGATGCACATAACACACAAATTTGGAAAACGCTTTCTCGGACTACTCAGTGCAAGTTTGATGGAACTTCTGCGAGTAGCACACAGGACTTTACATCAGCCCACCTGGAAACAAAGTAGTGTTCACAAGGTTCCATGCCAATACAACGAGCGAGTCTGAGGACAAAATAATCTGAGTTTTCAAAGTTTGCCAGGTTAGTGACATCTTTTAAAGATATTCAGAATTTATTTTGAGGTACAAAAGAAAAGAGAAAATCCACGAGAATAAATACATATTCTGCTTTGTTTAATTAAATGTGAAATACTCTGTGATGAGGTTTTATATGCTCTACATGTTCTGCTATTTTCCCATGTGTTTTCTGTGCAATCGTTCGCAGAGACTGCTGCGCCATTATATAAATAATTTTATTTCCCCCTACCAGTCTTTTATTATGGTATGATGAATCTTGAATAACCCCGCCCCTAAACAGCATGTAATGACAAAACAGTGATCAAACTGTGATTGATCACTTTGCAAGTCAGTTAGAGGTATTTTTCTATCTAACTGGGCGGTTCTTGGCCAGTTGAAGCTGCTATAGATCCATGAAGTCTGGATATGCGAGACTTGCTAGGACATAACGCGATTTTAGTTTGTAAGTTAAATGTTTATGGAATGACATCTATACTTCAGATGGTATCAGTTTTTGGAATCGGAGCATTTTTATGAGCATGAGTACATGACCACGGTATCGGATGGATTCAGACACAATTATCGGTACATCCCTTATTATTATATCTTTATACATTATGATGTAATAAAGGGATCTGATTTGATTATCATTCATAATAATAATAATAATAATAATAATAATAATAATATTACTACAATCGTGGGCCAATTATGATATAGTGATCATGAAATTGAGCAAGATACATCAAATTACAAAGTATTTACTGTGATGTATATCATATCTTGAGGTAGTTGGCAAGATCCAGCCCTACGAACACAGATTTACCATAATGATTACCTTTCTAAGAGAAAGAGGTGTTTTGCTATTGTAATACTGTGCCAAAGAGAACAAGTCTTCAATGTCCTCTGCCTCTAGTAATGACGGCGACTGCTCCAGCATTTCTGAAATCAAAACATTTTACAGCTGTAAACTTTTGTGACAGATCAATGCAACCGATATTTGGATCGGATTGTTTAACCAGTGTGGGAAAACTTACTGATTATCTTCTCTTTACTGTCTCCTGCTTGAGAGAGAATGTTGTCTCTGGAGATTTGGGGGGACAAATATATATTTTTACTTTAACTCTTAAACACAGTGTGGAGCACTGAATACGATTCCACAGACTGGTCTGGTGTCACATACTTGGCATTGACGAGGATGATGAGCATCAAAAAGAAGATGAGAAAAGGGTCGGCTTGTTGGAGGTATATGTCCCACAAGGCCTGTGTGACCTCAGGGAGACAGTGGCTAGAAAAGAGACTGCCCAGCTACCGGAGGCAAATAATGCAAACAAGAACATTAGTATAGAGTTCTTTAGCATAAAATAAAATTATAAATGGACATTTGGGTCATTGTATGTAATACTGTATAACCCTAACTCGGAGTCTTGAGCTGTAGATTAGAAGAAATAACTGTAGGCTATGTAAACAAAATATATCTATATATTTTTTTAGTGAGGAGAGCCAAACACATAACATTTTCAATAAGGTCAGATAAAAGACTAACCCAGTTTATGGCATAGGAATCAGGAGTGATCTTTTTTGTGTCCAGGAATGAGCAGAGTTCAGGCTCATGGTACTGCAGCAGGAGTCTGAAAAGGTGAAATGGCCGTCCTTTTACCACACAGTCTCTGCAAAGGGAAATAACATGACACTGAATCAGGGAAACTTCCAATATAATAAACCTTAGACATGGTGCATGGATAATTGCTGTCATATTAGAAGCCCATATCAGTAACATAATTCAAACAAAAGGAATACATTTTTTGTTTATCTATATACTTAGTGGGCACTCTGTCAAAATAATTAGCCATCTAAAGTGATACAGTGCATCCCAGAAAGTATTCACAGCGCTTCACTTTTTCCTCATTGTGTTATGTTACAGCCTAATTCCAAAACTTATTAAATTACCTATTTTCCTCAAAATTCTACAAACAATACCACATAATGAAAACGTGAAAGAAGTTTGTTTGAAATCTTTGCAAATTTATTACAAATAAAACATTTTAAAAACCACATGTACATAAATATTCACAGCCTTTGCCATGACATTCAAAATTGAGCTCAGGAGCATCCTGTTTCCACTGATCATCCTTGAGTTGTTTCTACAACTTGATTGGAGTCCACTTGTGGTAAATTCAGTTGATTGGACATGATTTAGAAAGGCACACACACCTGTCTATAAGGTCCCGCAGTTAACAGTTCATGTCAGAGCACAAACCAAGCCATGAAGTCCAAGGAATTGTCTATAGACCTCAGAGACAGGATTGAATCGAGGCACAGATCTGGGGAAGGGTACAGAAAAATTCTGCAGCATTGAAGGTCCCAATGAGCACAGTGGCCTCCATTATCCGTAAATGGAAGTTTGGAACCACCAGGATTCTTCCTAGAGCTGGCCACCCGGCCAAACTGAGCAACCGGGGGAGAAGGGCCTTAGTCAGAGTGAGAGTTCTTGGTCACCTCTCTGACTGAGCTCCAGCATTTCTCTGTGGAGAGAGGAGAGCCTTCCAGAACAAGCAACCATCTCTGCAGCACTCCACCAATCAGGTCTGCACGGTAGAGTGGCCAGACAGAAGCCACTCCTCAGTAAATGGCACATGACAGCCCACCTGGAGTTTGCCAAAAGGCACCTGAAGGACTCTCAGACCATTAGAAACAAAATTCTCTGGTCTGATGAAACAAAGGTTTCATCATTCATCATTGGCCTGAATGGCAAGCGTCATGTCTGGAGGAAACCAGGCACCGCTCATCACCTGGCCAATACCATCCCTACAGTGAAGCATGGTGGTGGCAGCATCACGCTTTGGGGATGTTTTTCAGCAGCAGGAACTGGGAGACTAGTCAGGATCGAGGGAAAGATGAATGCAGCAATGTACAGAGTTGAACCCGATTGAACATCTCTGGAGAGATCTGAAAATGGCTGTGCACCGACACTCCCCATCCAACCTGATGGAGCGGTCCTGCAAAGAAGAATGGGAGAAACTGTCCAAAAATAGGTGTGCCAAGCTTGTAGCATCATACACAAAAAGACTTGAGGCTGTAATTGCTGCCAAAACGTACTTCAACAAAGTATCGAGCAAAGGCTGTGAATACCTATGTACATGTGATTTGTTTAGTTTTTAAATTTGCAAAGACTTCAAACAAACTTCTTTCACATTGTCATTATGGGTATTGTTTGTAGAATTTTGAGGAAAATTATTAATTGAATCCATTTTGGATTAAAATGTGGAAAAAGTGAAGCGCTGTGAATACTTTCCGGATGCACTGTAAATACGTCAGGCCAGCTTTTCACAACCACTGTGCAATGGTGTGCCGTGAAAGACCGTCAGGTGTGCCGTGGAAAATTAGCAAATTCCACAAAAATAAATAAATGCATAAAAAAATAAACATTTCAATTCAGGGACAAAAACTCCTCACCTTTCTGAGAAATGCGCCATTTTTAAACCATAATCGGTCACTTTTGTGCTTGTGAAGAGCAATGATAAATGTGCAAAAGTGAGTGATATTTATATGCGTTAAGGGTCTTTCTCGTGACTCGCGTCAGTGCTGCAGAATTCATTGAAGTCTATGAAGTGACTCACACACACGTTTTTGCTTCACCGATAATGTCTTTGAGAGTACTAAGCAAATAGAAATATTTAAAAACTGTCCAAATTTGTGAAGAGACAATGACTGTTTCATAATTTCTTTTAATTAAATATAGTTTTTTCAGTACCCATATAGCACTCTGGCCACATGTGACCTCACACAGCATAGCCTACCTATGTGACTTTGTTTTGTTTTTTGCATAGCCAAATTTCAAACATTACAACTAAACAAGCTACGAAGACGGACAGAAAACATGGACAAGTTCTTGAAAAGGAAACATGTTGACGATGGTTAGATGGTTATGGGATAGTGGTGTGCAGGGCTATATTGGTAATCTGGCATACCGGGTATTTTCCAGGTGGGCCGGCACACTTTGGTGCAGATCAGGGGCGAACTGGCCATCGGGAAAACCAGGACTAAGCTGATAGGAGGCGTCGCGATATGCAGAAAAAGGACAGCGACCCCGGGTGGTGTGCCGTAGAATTTTTTAGTCGTAAAAAATGTGCCGTGGCAGAAAAAAGGTTGGTAAACACTGCTTGAAGCAATCATCAGCCAGCAAGAATGTGTATCAGCCATAATTCGTGCCAAGAGCAATCAGAATAATGAATGCATAGCTATATTTGATTGCACTTTTATAATACTTATAGTTAAAATAATTATTTTCTCTTTATATTATATTTATTTATATTGCATTTACATTTTAATATGTTTTTTTAATACTTTTTCATACTCTAATGTTTTTCTAACAAGTTTATACTAGGGCTGGGAAATTCAATGCGTCAATTTTAGCGATTAATAGTTAACTTTTTAATGTTTAAAAAAAAAAGAAAAATTGCAATTAATGCAGTATCTTTTTTTTTTTTTAACCTACTGAAAATTCACTAATATTTTTCCTCACTTACGGTGGCTAAAATTGCCATATATACATTTCCAGGAGGTACATGCTTGACACATCCTAGCAAAGAAATTGTTATTATTGCGTGGAGCAGTGCACACTTAATAATAATAAACATAATAAACACAGGAGTGGATTTAAATGTACAGAGAATGATAAACTCAATATACATTTATGTTTATCTTGCCAATAAAACTTGATATGAATTGAGTCCACCTGATCCTATTATTAAACATTTCCACTGGAAAATGCAACTTCTGCCCATTACAGAATGTCCACTAATTTTATGGCATGTTTAGGCTGCATATACTTATCTATATATCAAATATTTGTACCTGTAAAAATGTCTAATTAACTATCCGCAAAAAACATTTTAAAATTCACAAATTTAAATAATTAAAATAAATGATAACTAGCCAATTTTAATATTTATGTATACTGTATATTTATAATTATATTTGAATGTTTGTTTTAAATGAACAGTGTACTATAATTAATCACAATTAAAATCACAGAATGCTCTGCAATTAGTTGTGGAAAATAAAGTTTCTAAACTGAACTAATACGTTTCACAGTGGTGAAGAAACAAACATGCCTACCGTGGGATGTATTTATTCATGACTGCATAGAAGCAGTTGTAGAGGTCTCTGCGGGGTAGCTGTAAGCCCAGGAGTGGTTTGAGAAGGTGTGGCCAGCTAAGATCTGGAGAGAAGGTGACATTTCTGGACTTGCAGTAGAAGGTCATAACTGACTCCACATCTGATACCAGGTCCCGCCCTTCCTCCACTGGTACCCCCAGCTGATCTATATGCAGAAGTTTCAACATTAGCACCATATAATTAAAAATGGAATCTCACATACATTAAAGAAAAGAATTAATACAATAGACAATACATAAAATACAATCATATACATTACATTTTACATGTACATTTTAGAATAAAATCTTCATCTTATATTGAGTGCACATTGATTTTCTGATGAACCGCAATCTTAATTTAAACAATAATGATTATTTTTTCTCTCCCATTTATCTACCCAATTTGGAATGCCCAATTCCAAATGCGCTCTAAGTATCTCAATCTAGGTGGAGGGGGACGAACCTCAGTTGCCTCCGCATCTGAGTCAGTCAATCCCCGCATCTCATCACGTAGCTTGTTGAGCACGTTACTGGAGACATAGTGCATGTGGAGGCTTCATGCTATTCTCAGTGTTTGCTCTCACAAATCCAAGCACAAATCAACACATGCCCCAATGAGAGCAAACCACATTATAGTGACCATGATGAGGTTACCCCATGTGACTCTACCCTCCCTAGCAACCAGGCCAATTTGGTTGCTTAGGAGACCTGGTTGGAGTTACTCAGCATGCCCTGGATTCGAAATTGCGACTCCAGGAGTTGTAGTATTTACTCGCTGAGCTATCCAGGCCCCAACAATATTGATTCTTAAATACCAAGATCTATCTTTTACTCAATGCAAACCCCTCTTCAATGCAAGTAAATCACTTGCAAATATGACCAAATTTCATGCTATGTAACTAAAATGATCCTTTCACTGCATTTAGAGTAAACATTTGGTTTGACTCCTTCCGTGAAATGTACACTCACGGAGCACTTTATTAGGAACATCTGTACAAATACTTATTTCTAAGATTACCTAATCATCCAATTGTGTGGCAGCATTAAAACAATCATGTAGATACCATCAGAAGAACATGTTGGGAACTTTATTAGGGCCACATTGTTCCATATAAAGTGCTCAGTGAGTGCATATCCAAAGACAAGATCCACGCATTACATATGTCTTTGAATAATGTGTCTTTAAATAATATCTTTTAATGTTCTTTACAGTCACTTGTTGACCAAAAACATTCTAATCACACATAGTAGGGATGAGGTAAAGAAACTGCACAACTCCACTGTCGTTAATAGTCCCCAACCAAATCACTTCTGTGAGATGGTTTGTAGAACTGCCGGTATTCTTCAAGAGACAGTACCAGGTTTTAGCACATGATCTACAAATCAATGTAAATACTTTTAAATAGTCTAAATTATGCATGTAAACAATAAGCATGTAGCAAATAATATAATATAATATAATATAATTATATATATATATATACACACACACACATACATACACACAGACAGACAATGAATTGTCAGGATATTAATAACGTGAAAAATGTCTATTACAATTGGAAACATATTCAGAACTTCTTAAACTACTTCAAAGAGTTCTCATCAAAAAATCCTCCACATGCAGCAATGACAGCTTTGCAGATCCTTGGCATTCTAGCTGTCAGTTTGTCCAGATACTCAGGTAACATTTCACTCCATGCTTCCTGTAGCACTTGCAATAGTTGTGGCTGTCTTGTCGGGCACTTCTCATGCACCTTACAGTCTAGCCGATCCCACAAAAGCTCAATGGTTTAAGATCCATAACACTCTTTTTCCCAAATACCTGTGTTTCTTTGCCCACTCTACCAGCACCCCTGAGTCTTCTCTTTACTGTTGTACATGAAACTGGTGTTGAGCAGGTAGAATTCAATGAAGCTGTCAGCTGAGGACATGTGAGGCTTCTATTTCTCAAACTAGAGACTCTGATGTATCCTCTTGTTTAGTTGTATGTCAGTCTTCCACATCTCTTTCTGTCCATGTTAGAGCCAGTTGTTCTTTGTCTTTGAAGACTGTAGTGTACACCTTTGTATGAAATCTTTTTTGCCAATTTCAAGCATTGTATAGCCTTGACTGATGAGTTTCTAGAGAAAGCTGTTTTGTTAACCTATTATTTACCTTAAGACATTCCAGTCTATTGTATATTGTGGCAACTCAAAAACAAACACAAAGACAATGTTAAGCTTCATTTAACAAACCAAATAGCTTTCAAATGTGTTTGATATAATGGCAAGAGATTTTCTAGAACAAAATTAACAATTTAGTATGATTATTCAAGGATAAGGTGTTGGAGTGATGGCTGCTAGACATGTAGATTTGATAAAAAAAATGACTTTTTTCAAATAGTGATGGTGCTGTTTTTTTACATCAGTAATGACTATACGTTGCGATCAGTTAAATACCGCTTTGGTGAATTAAAGTACATTATTTTTTTATTTAAGTTTATTTAGATAGGGACAGATACAAATAACATAGATAAACTTTGACAGTAATCTGATGCATGTATCATAATGTTTTTAGCTATAGCTAATTTGCAACATTTGTACCTAGAAGGGCTTTTTGGTTAAATGTAATACAAAGATAAAAATGTAGTGCAATGGAAAATAATAAAGTAGGATTAAAAAAATAGTATACAGAAAGGGCAAATTCAAAAAGTCTAAATATGTACCAAAATCTGTATACAGAAAGGGCAAATTCAAAAAGTCTAAATAAGTACCAAAATCTGTACATTATTGCAAACTTTTGGCTGCCAGTGTATATTAATATATATGCAGTATAACATCTTATTTATTGATGGAATACATGGATTTGTAAATTTTTAAAAAGCTAAAATGTGATCAAAATGTTGAAATAATGATAACAAAAAATTTGTAAAAAGAGTATTTTCGTAATGTTCCAAGTTAGAAGGTCCCCTGTATAATTAACAGCATTAGGCTAGCTGAGGGAGAATTTCTTTCATTTTAAGGAAAATCAAATTGAATCGAGAAATCTGAATCAGTACCCAGCCCTAAAATTGACAGCTTACAGCTTGAGCCCTTTAAGGACTGTTTTGAAGCTCACAACCTTACATATTTTGTAAGAAAAAAAAAAAAAAATGCTGGTTTAGTTTCAAGATATTCTTTACAATTATAATCATCACTGAAGTACAAATCATTTGACAAGTCTATCTTAAAACTACAGAACACAAACAAACAGAACTTGCGGGCAGGTAATAGTTTGTGCAATGCGTGGTTTTTCATACATGGTGTTCTGAACAACCAGCATAATGTAGAGTGCCTGACTCCACATTCATAGACCATGTATGCTGTAAAAATGTAGCACGTAACCGGTAGATAGCACAACGAAAATGCGGTGAGATGTGGAAAGGTTATTCACCAATGATCTGTTGACTGCGACTGTGAATGAGTGTCTGTTCTGGTAGGTCCAAAGCCCCATCCCATGAGGAAAGACTGTCTCCTTTACCAGACACGTTCAAAGCAATCTGTTAACGCACACACATTTAACATCAGAGCCAGAACACAAACAACAAATTGACAAAAGTATAGGAGAGTGAACAAAGAGAGTGATATTAAGGAAAATAAAGGCTATGGGACTGCAGTTCAACATGGCTCCTGCAAGTCATATAATCCTATGAGGGGTGTCTGTTTAAAGGGGTTGGCTACAGTTTCCTTAATGGACCATCTGATCGATATGGAGGCTCTCTAAAGCCCTTTGGGACCCACTGACTCTGCTGGAAAACACTTTAAAAAAAAAAGCTTTGCATGGATCTTTTATGTATCCTGTCATATGCGCGAACACTTTTCTGTCACTCTTCTCAATACAGCTTGTACGATCTTTCTAAAGCTTATTCATAATGCTGATAGTCAATATTTCTACATGACGCTACACAGGTAGTCAAGCCAATTTGTCTTTAGACACACACACTTACCATCCATAACTCTGCCCGTTGTGGTGGGGGTAGGTTTCGGACCTGGATGACATCATCCTGGTCAGCGTCCAGATCACAGCCTGCGAAGTCAAGAGCAACAGCCAGATCCTCATCCCTTCAGAACACACACACACAGATCCCAGTAAGATCATGGATAGATGTGTCACCACCATGCTAACCAGATCTGGTCAAAACAACTGTGAATGAGGACATGCCAGTCAAGACTTCTGTTATGAAAATGTATTTTTTTAAAAGCCACCTTTACAGCCTTGATTTTAATCACAGAAAAAATAAATACTGCCCGGCATCTACCCCCCATTTAGACCTGGTATTAAGACTTGTTTCTGGTGATCCGGTCACAAGTGGTCTGCGCTAAATACAGGTGTAAACAGTCTTTAAAAAAACGTTTTGTGATTGGATCAGAAGGTACTCAAAAGTGCATGTGACCACATCGCATTTTAAGTGTGAAATGCTGTCTGTCCAGAATGCGTCCTGGACGAAGCGAAGCACAATCCTTCACCTGTCAATCAACCACTGTACTAAAACAAGAGTTTTAAAAGAACCTTAATTTGCGAGTGTGGCTATACAGAGATACACATCTGAAATGTCATGAGGGTGTTTAAATGATGAGAAAAGTCCTGGCATACTTGAAGGGAGGTGGCTGACATTACAGTGGTCAAAAACAAGACATAGCAATCATTCCAAACTGAGGTGAGAAAACACAAGTTCATTCTTCTATTCATACATTAACAAGAGCACTGGGAAAAATCGATAGATGACAGTGTAAAGCTCTGTCTGTGGTTAACATTTATGTTCACAGTCACAAGCGGAAGCAATAAGCCTATCTCGCCCTCACACACACTTTGCTTTTTTTTAATCTCTCTTTGGAGTCCATTCTCTTCCTGATCATTGTCAGGAAAAACAGGAAGACCCATATTCAGATATAGAGGAAGAGGACATAAAAATCTATCCTACAGAGGCACGTCTCTGTGTGATGCCCCAGTGTGAACATTTTCTTTCAGTCTACTGCTATATACAAATAATTTAAAATCTAACAGATTAAATCAAGCTAGCTAAGTAATTGTGCCAACTGTCCCAGTATAACAAACTTCCTCTATAGGAGTCAAAATATATTTTTGTCATACGAGTAGATGTTAACCGTGACCTATGTTATTGTTTTGTACTACACAGAGGACATGTGTAACATAGGACTGATCATACGTTTCAGTTCAAATACTCAGTGATCGCTTTTTTCTGAAATATATCAAACAAACATTTGGGATCAGAGTTTACAAACCCATCATTTGAGCTGAGAGAGATGTTTTACAGCAGAGAGAAAACTCTCAGTAGACACTCGAGCAACATTGGTGATCATTTAAATGGAGAAACTAGAAATGCCAACTAAATCACGTCCGTGGAGTTGGCCATGGTAACGTCATAACCCTAACCATGAAATGGTAAACAACCCTTATTATGATCGCCACACCATCATACACATCACAGATCTATTGTTTGCTAAACTACGCTAGCACCAAGCAAAAGCTGATCTAACAACCAAGTCATGAGAAAGCAATGATGAGATTTACTAGCGTGGCAAAACAATACTGAATCGTTTAGGATAATAGATGATAGAGGTCCAAGAATGAAAAGTCTACGACAAACTGCTGAATGAGTGGTATTGGGAAACAGCTGGAGTCTCCTCACATACTGCTTTGATTAGCCGGACTAGCTGCTTAGCATCGCTGTCTTCGTGTTAGACAAACAGTTGACGTGTATCATCTGGGCTTTAATGGCCCTTCTTCAACGGGTTACACGTTTTAAGTGACAATATCAAATTCGGAACGGTGAACAGTTCTCTGGTCAAATTAAATATAAGTGTTTTCTTACCAACTGCCTTGAAGCACTTCCCCTAAAGCATCCGCCATTGCTGTGGTGACGGTCCACGTCAAATTGCGTCGTAAATACCTGCGTCCTGTCGCTAGGACCTCACGCTCGCACCGGACACCCGTTTATTGCCAATGTACCAAGCGACAATTAACCATCTACCATCAGATAGATTTGTCTGATAATTGCAATAATGTTAAAATATTTTCAGTAATTTCAATAATCGAACGTCATTTTTTCAAACATGAAAAATCATCATCCCACTACACTGATCAGTCAAAGTAAGATTTCAGCTCAGCAGGACTACATGCTCTCCCAGCTCTTACTGACATGACACATACTCGTCACACTGTTTACTCCAGTGAATACTTCTCATCGTCGGTCTACTTTACATGGATAGTTCACCCAAAAATGAAAACTCTCTAATTTACTCTCATTTACCATTATGCCATCCCAGATGTTTCCTTTATTCTGCAGAACACAAAACATAACTAAGCTCTGTGGGTCCATCCACTCCAAGTGAATGGTGATCAGACCTTTGTAGCTCCAAAAAGCATAAGCTTTTTCAAAACAGCATAAGAGTAATCCATACTCCAGAGGTTATATTCTTATCTTCAGAAGCGATAGAACAGGTGTAGCTGAGAAACGGATAAAAATGTAAGTCCTTTTTTTTTTTTTACTCTAAATCTCCATTTTCTCTTTCACTTTCAGAATCAGATGTGAAAGTGAAACACGACATGTGGCTTTCAGATGTAAAAGTGAAGATTTAAAGTAAAAAAAAAAAAAAGGACTTACATTTTTATCCGTTTCTCAGTTACACCTGTTCTATCGCTTCTGAAGATAAGAATATAACCATTGGAGTCATATGGATTACGTTTATGGGATTTTCAGAAATACAAAGGTCTGATCACCATTCACTTCCATTGTATGGACCTACAGAGCTGAACTGTTCTCCTAAAATTCTTCCTTTTTTTTTCTACAGAAGAAAGTAAGTCACACACATCCAGAATGTCATGACAGTGAGTAAATTATGAGAGAATTTACATTTTTGGGTGAAATATTCCTTTATTTTTGAATGTTTCTGTAAAGGAAAGCATTTTAAAGTCATCCCTTATGAAAATGATCCATGGTTTTACTGCAACACGCAGTGTAGACACAGTGACACTTGTTGCCACAAGGGTCTCTGATCATCCAATTTATTATAACTTGAATAGTAAATAATTTGACACTTAAATAATGACACCATTAAATAAAACAACCACAAATAAAACTGATCTGTATTAAAACATGAAACAAAGTTAGCGTTATGAATAATTGACATCAATTCTCTTTATTTAAGGTTATAATACATTATCACACAGTACACATTACCAACATCACATTACATCTCTCTTGTTTTGTTTTTTTACTCGAGGCATCTTTTTGCAGTTACTTTCATTAACAGATCAAACACAACAAATTCATTTATAAATTCTAGATGATGGTACCAATTCGCCTGCAGTGTAAAGTTAATTTGAAAACAGCCATTCTAATTATTACGGGTTACTAGGCAGATCTTAAAACATGCAGCAGTCTGGAATGACTTTTATTTACGTTATAAAATAAACTTAAAAGCATGTGAATGATAGAAATTATTTTGATTTTGTGTTTGGAAGATGTCTGTATGAATAATGTTAGGGAAGACGTCTTGGTTACAATGACAAGGAGAAAATGTTTTTTCTTTTAACTTTTTTGTTTTTAAATCAGCAAGAAAAAAACACCATTCTTGCAAACTGATTAACCAAATGAAATAAAATGATTAAATATGAACAGCCAAGTTTTCACAGTAAATTTGGATTCTGTGTGCTATATTTAAGGGCATGCAACTTCTTACAATTAGCTCATGTTCTCAAGACAAGGCTTTATAAATGAATGTGGTTTTTGGAAGAAAAAAAGTCTAGGAGAGTTGATGACAGTTGCACTTTTGTTGTTTGATGTAAAAATTTATGATCTATTCTTTCCAAGTAGCCCAAAATATCCCTCCATATGATTTTATTCCACAGAGCAAATAAACAAATAAAATCAGATATGCACAGTTTGAAAAATTAGAGGAATATAATTTGTGTGAAACAACGCTTTAGGTTAAAAGGTTAATGTATTTTATTTTTGCACGAACATGCAACATTACGTTGACACAGCTAAGCTTTCCTTTTCATTTTAGTGCCTCGGTATTAAAAGTAAGGTTCTTTCACTTGGAATTAAAATTCTTGTACATGGCTTAAAGTAGGGCTAAATTACTTTGATTATAGTTTCCCTTATGCTAAAAAATAATCAGCCAATTCTGTCATCAAAATTATAATTTTCTCTACATTTAGCAGGCTTAATAACATCTGTGTTACTGTATAATACACCCCACCCCACCACCTCCACCTCCACCTCCATTTAAACTATGTAAACTAACACCAAAATGAATCACTGTGTGGTCTGATTTCATAAACTTTAGATTGATATAACTCAATTCTTATAAACAGTGTCATCAACAGCAGTGAAACATTAAGAACAGAATGATTTATTACACAAACACATGTCAACTAAAATTTTAATCCTGCATTTCCCATACAACAATAACAAAAATAGATTGCTAGCATATGACAGTGAAGGACAAAACTTCTTCACATTACAGCATTAAACCATGAATCCATAATGCAGTCCCTGCTGATGGTGTTCATGGACTTAACTTACG
The DNA here is from genome assembly GCF_025860055.1 of Xyrauchen texanus. NCBI lineage: Eukaryota > Metazoa > Chordata > Actinopteri > Cypriniformes > Catostomidae > Xyrauchen > Xyrauchen texanus. The sequence continues at coordinate 25,995,551 of NC_068282.1, read as the reverse complement.
GAATCTGGTGTCTTGAGAGCAAAAAAATAATAATTAAAAAAAATCAAGTAAAATTACTGAACATAGACTTTTGTCCATTGCTGATAGTAAATTAAATCAAAGATTCACATTTGTCACACCACATGGCAAGGGAGACAGAAAATAAGCAAATGAGTACTGCTCATAAGTTGTAAGACAGTCTGGACCATACTTAAAGATGTGGACTAATCCACTTACGATTTGACATCCAAAAGAGCAGCCATCAGTCTCTTTCACTCACTCGCTTTTCTTTCTCTCTCAATCTTTTTTAATTTTGCTGCTCCACACTCCACTCCCCCATGCTTTTCTGTGCCACTTTCCAGTCCTCCAATCAAAAATGGTGTAAACATATGGCAGCAGATCCTGTTTGGCCTTCCTTTTAATTGATAATGGAGTTAAAAAAAAATATATCATGTTTGGGTAATGGGATGTGTACTCTGGCCCGGCAGTAGAATGTGATGGAAGGAACCAAGAGTTATAGTGTGGGAGGCTTGAGCCCATACTTCTTTGCTACCTCAGTCTGGGCATAAGCAGCATCACACAGAGAGTAGAGATGAGCCATCTCCATCTCTGACTTGGCCAAGTTGATGGCCTTGTTGAACATGTCTATAGCTTTGTCCAGGTTGCCTCTGTGGGAGACAATTCAAATAGCAGTTTTGTCAAAAAGCGCACTTCCAAAAATCTTTTTCCCCAAGCAAACACAATCTGGTTTTAAATAACCACCACATGAAACGTTTTAACTTGATGCTTTACACAGCAGGAATTAAGCAAACAGTGCAATTATTCAGTACACAAAATATTTTATTTTTTAATTTTATTGGCAGTCACAAACCTTTGGACTTCAATGGTTCCCATAGTTTCATAAGCAAAGTCGCATTTGTTGTCAATTTCAATGGCTTTGCTAATGAGGTCGAGGCCCATTTCAAGATCCTGTTTCCACTGGAGCTGCAATAGACTTTATAGAGAAACAAACACAGAACTGATTAGAAATGTATTTTTCTAAATCTTTTAATTGATTAGGATAGGATTCAATAAATATTCAAAGAACTAACCCTTTGTGGACATATGTTGTTGCGTTGTCAGGCTCTAGTTCAATACACTTGTCATACATATCATCCGCCTTACCAAACTGTTGCTGGTCAGTTAGTGCCTACAAAAGATACAAAAAAAAAATAAAAAATGAAGATATATATGATGCAAAGATGAGTCAAACATTAAAAACTTCAAAGACTTCTAAATTCCATCAAGGTGAGCAATACCTGTGCATACAAAGCAAAGCCCTCTGCACACTTTGGAAACCTCCTAATGACATCCTCAAAACCATCCATGGCTTTCTGAACCTGGGATGGGTTGTTTCCAGTGTAGGCCTGTCGGTACTACAAGAAAAAATGATAAATGGAGGTCACATCCATGTTTACAAAAAATTTAATTCAGAATTGCTCACAATAAGAACATCTCTGAAGCAACATGGAAAAAGTTGAACAGTGCCAATGCAAAAATGTTAATGTGCACACAGAACCCTCTGTTGTTACTCACCAGTGCAAAGCACTTCTGGGCCTGAGCAAGTGCAGAGTCTGGTCGAAGCTTTATACACTCATCAAAATCTCCCACAGCTTCCTCTACCTGATCCAGCAGAATTTTCAACTGAGGAATGAATGTATTCGGTTATCAAGACACTCAAAGTAGGACTTTCTTTGTAACTTTCATAGTTGAGGAATGTTGAAGAAAGAACATCTTAAGGTTTATGTGTTGGTAAGAGTTGCATTACTACTGAACTTCATCGAAAGAAATGTTACAATCCAATAAATGGATCAAAGATTGCTCAGAAACATGTAGAATTCTTAGACGTAAAAAGGTATCTTATATCCTCAGTATCATGAACATTCTAAAAGGGATTTATTTTGACCAATTTCTTTAGGTGAAAATGTGAAAGTGTGTAAAGCTTTCATGGTACCTGTCCCCTGTGGTGGTAGACGTCTGCATTACGGAGGTCGATCTCAGCTGCCATATTAAAGTCCTGTGTGGAGAGCTGGGGTTGCTGCTGTTGCATGTACATGCTTCCACGTTTAATGAGTGCATTAGCACGCAGCTGAAACATATCAAGAAAGATGCATATTAGGGCTGAGCGATATATCGATATATATTGTGGTGACGATATAGTGTCAATTGATAAAGATGACCATATCGTGTATATTGCGATATTTAAATATACAGTACATGAGTGTGGCTTGTGCATTTATCAGTAGGCAGGGCTTCACCTGAAGAATTTTAAAAGACATGGACAGGGTTTTCCGCACAATTGAAAATTTAAATGAAATCCAAAGAAATGCCATCTCTGGAGCAAGCGAGTGAGTCCAGGTTTACAGATATTTGTGCTCCAGAGAAAAGGCAGCACAGAGTGGAGTCACTCGCGCTACTCAAAATTGTGACGCAGACCACAAAACTTACATTTGAAGCTTGATTATTTTATTACCTTAAAGTGCTTTGGAGGTCAGACATCTCAAATGGCTAGACAGTCCATCCTTCTAACCAACAGCTACAACATTGCCAGAATAGAGTTTTTAAACTAAACATCATTGCCCTTAATACAATTCAGTTTGAATGATGTTGGACGTTAGGAAAGAAACTGTCCATGCTTGCCTTCAGATATTCATATTCATATAATACATACAGTGTGCACGCACACGTTTGGAATAATGTAAAGATTTTGCTGTTTCGAAAGGAAATTGCCATTCAACTGATCACAAAGTACAGTCAGGACTAGAGATGCACTGATTGAAATTTTCTTGCCCGATTTCGATTTCCGATTTTTGTGTGACCTGCCGATACCGATTTTTTCCGATTTTCTTTCGAAGAACTATTATTGACCACATATACAAACAAAATCTACCTTTCTTCAATGCTAAATTTTATTTTCATAATAAAATACATGATTAAACATTACAATTTCCCCCAAACTGCACTAAGTTACAGGATCTTCTCTCACTTAAACAACTCTCAAAATAAAGTGCTCTGTGACTGGAAAGAGGTACAAATAACAATTATCTGCAAATGAGTTGCTTTATATAACAGATGTCATTTCTCACTATTTTTATAAATGGACCTTTTTCTCTTTATTACTCGTCTAACAAAACAATTCCAAAGATCAACTTAAGTTAGATGTACAAATATCAGTTCTAAAACTGAGCACTGCTTCGGAAACGGCTTGTAACCATATCCGTTAACACTCCCGTTTTTCCCGGGAGTCTCCCGTTTTGTTATTTCTCCCAAAAAAACTCCTGTAATTTGTATGGCCCAAACCACGTTATATGAATAATCACATCAATATATTATTCCAAGGTGGTCAAGTTGCCAGATCTTGAATGAGACGCATCCTACTCACACAATCGACACATCATACAAATTACAAATCATTTGTGACCTCAGCCTGGCAACCAACAACCCATTTGCGCTGTTGATATCTGCGCAGGCAGCAGACGCGGGATGTTAAATCAAGCATCACTGGTAGATGGGAGAGGAAGACTCAGCTGGTGCTTCGGTGAAAAAAACAAAATATACATGTACATTTAACAACAGCTGGATGGAAGAATTGAATTTCATATCCCGAAGCCATACCGACAATGCCCATTTGCAATGTGTGTCGCACTGATTTTAATATCAGACACGGTGGGAAAAATTACGTTACTCAGCACATTAAATCACAACGGCACAATTTGTATAGCATTTAGCCTGCCTCTGCCATCCAGCACCCCACTTCCCCTCTCCCGGATTTGTTTACCCAAATGTTGACAGATAACAGGCTGCGTGTGTGACATGACACGAGATTAAACAACTCGGGCAACGCGACGTCGGAAAGTACCTCCTACTCTGTATCGAGGAAATTTATCTGATTTCTGAAGCCTCTGTCCTCAACTATGGAGAACAGCTGGTCATCCAGGGCCATGAATTCCATCATTTTCCTCGTAATTGCTTTGGTATTTTCGCTGCTCATTCCAAGGAATGATAGGAGAGGCTGCTGACTTGTGACTGGCTCTGACTAGCTTTAGCCGCTTTCCATTTTTAGCTTCTTTTTTAAAATGGGCATTTTCAGCTGGGTGATGGTGTTATAAATGTCTAATTAGGTTTGTTGTTCTGAAGGTTATTGTGGTGGTTCCTTCACGGTTTACTTTGGCCTTACAATTATTACACATTTCAAACTTTATGTATTCTTCACTCACAGTGAAGATCTTCCACGCCAATGACATGTTTACATGCAGCTGTGACGTTATTGCCTGCGCCGCTGGCAACAAAATGGACCGGCTTGGAATCGGAAAGACGTGAGGCTGACCGGCCGGTTACCAGTCCGGGCCGAGCATGTGGAAAATCGGCTAATTCTGGTCCCTGGCCGGTCGATCGGTGCACCATCACCATTTGAAAAAAGTCATTTTAGATTCAATCACTCCAACATCTTATCCTTGAGTAATCATGCTAAATTGCTATTTTGGTACTAGAAAAATCACTTGCCATTATAGTGGAAAGCTATTTGGTTTGTTAAGTGAAGCTTAACTTTGGCAGCTCAAAGACAGAGTATGAAATAGACTGGTATGTCTTAAGGTCAATATTCAATCAAAAATGGCAAAAAGAAACTGCTTTCTCTAAAAACTTGTCAGTCAATCATTGTTTTGAGGCTATACAATGCCTGAAATTGCCAAAAAAAACTGAAGATTTCAGAAAAAGATGTGGAAGACCAGATGTACAACTAAACAAGAGGATAAGTACATCAGAGTCTCTAGTTTGAGAAAAAGATGTCTCAAATGTCCTCAGCTGACAGCTTCATTGAATTCTACCTGCTCAACACCAGTTTCATGTACAACAGTAAAGCGAAGACTCAGGGGTGCAGGCCTTATGGGAAGAAAAAGCCACATTTGAAACAGAAAATCTAAAAGAAAATGTCAAATGCAAATGACATTGGACAACAGATAATTGGAAAGGAGTGTTATGGATCTTAACCCCATTGAGCTTTTGTGGGATCGGCTAAACTGTGTGTGTGAGAAGTGCCCGACAAGACAGCAGCATCTATGGCAAGTGCTACAGGAAGCGTGGGGTGAAATGTTACCATGGGGTGAAATGTTACCAGAGTATCTGGACAAACTGACAGCTAGTATACCAAGAATCTGCAATGAGAACTCTTTGAAGTAGTTTAAGAAATTCGGATTTTTTTTTTTCAAATTGTAATAGTACGTTTTTAAGCTATTAATGTCCTGACTATACATTGTGATCAGCTGAATGCCACTTTGCTGAATAAAAGTATCAATTACTTTCAATAAGAGCAAAATCTCTACATTATTCTAAACTTATATATATATATATATATATATATATATATATATATTATATATATACTGCCGATTTAACACGTTAATTTAGTGCGATTAATTTTATAAAAAAATAACGTATTAAAAAAAATGTACGCAATTAAATCGCAATGCCCCCGGACTGTAATAAGGAAGATTCCTGAGAAAAGCAAGCTTGTAGTACCACTTTTTTACACTACAGGGCAGTAAGTGAAACTTCAGCTGTGTGGAAACGCGCAGTTTATACAGTGAACAAAACAACCATCCAGCAGCAGCACAACGCAAACATGCATTACATTCTTATGTTCAGAACACGGAGAGCAAATGCGAACTAAGGGATCTCAAGATGTGTTCTAAGTATTAAACTATATTTAACTTGACACAGTGACCTAAAACATTTATGTTTATGATGCAACGCACCAGAGACACTACACAAGCATGTCTGACGCAAGTGTACATTGACGTTTCCTTAAACAAGCCCTCATAATAAATCTCCAACTGATTGACAAATTCACTTGTGAAATGGATTGCTGTGAACTGTATGCCAATGATTGACTTATGTTCAATAATATGGTAGTAAACAATACATTGTATTCTAAAGCTGCTTTTTGTATTGTCTTATCAATGATTATCTCTTCTGCCACAAGAATGTAATGGATTTTAATTATCTGAAATATATATATATATATATATATATATAGGGATGTAATGGTTCTCGGTTAAAAAACAAATCTTACAGTTCGCCACCGACGGTTCAGCAAGCATTTGCACTGTGGTTCATCTCATTTTTAGCCACTGTGTCAAGTTAAGAGCTTCAGGTTTCAAAAATGCATGCCGAGACAGCTGCGTTCTGTATCAATTGTTGAACGGTGTCTATTTTTTGTTGTTTTTTGAACAGGTGTCACAAAGTTAACATTCTGAACAAGTTCAGGTTGCAAAGAGGTGACTTCAATTATTCCAGATTGTTCTGCAACAAGCAAATTTCAGCGCTTTATAAATGGCAATGTTTTTTTGCTTCTGCTCTAGTGTGCTGAGGGGCCGCCGTGCTTTGCATTTATTGTTAGTTAGGAATGTTGCCTACAATACTTACATAAAACACAGTGTCAGCTCTCAGAATATAAGATCCAGGTGAAAGTATAGTAAATACGACAGGAATACATTACTACTGTATACAAAAAATTCTCAAAGTAAAGCCAAATTGGGGTTATAAATACCCAACTGTTGGGTTTATAAGATTAATAAATAACTGAATTACAAAATGTTACTGGGTGAAAGCAGGTTTTGCACACCCTGTTCAAAAAAATTGCTTATTTGTTTATTACTGTATTGTGGAAAACATGCATTAATTATCTTTAAATAAATGTTATTTCATTAAACATTTTGAATGTACTTGTCTACAATTGTTGATAGGATGAATTTAAAATTATGATTTAAAATAAATTATGTAATATTTTTAAGCAAAATTATTCAAAAAGGGGCCCCAGCTTGGTTGGTTGCTTGGGGCCTCAGAAATCTTAAACCCGCCCCTGCATATAGCATAAATGCAGGTATTAAGTTAAATGTTGAGTTAGTAATTGGGGGGTGGGGCGCACACCAATAAAAATTAACCATGGTTTTATTCAGTAATACTGTTGTAGCCATACATTAACCATGGTTTTACTTAAGCAATAGTAAATTATTTTTGGTGAAATGTGCTAGTGTGATGATTTGAATGTGTAATACTGTTTTTTTGTTTTAACTCTTCATCTCAAATCTGTTACCTTGACATTGGCATCATTCATGTTGATGACACGGTCGAGGTCAGGCTGTGCAGCTGTAGCATTGCCAATCAGCAAGTAGAAGGTGGCTCTCAGCAGAAGAGCTTCAGCTGTGTACCTGCCTCCAGACTCAATCTCCTTTGTGCACTCGCTGATGATCTTATCGTAGTTCTCCTCCTCCATAAACTGCTTAGCCTTAAGGTAGCCTGAGCTGAGGAAACAGTGGTTCAATACTTCAGTCATTGAAAATTAAACAAATAATTGTTCTTGCATGTATTCATTTCGGAACTGCTTTTGATTCAAAGAGATGTATTAATGAGTAAAAATTAGAGCAGTTGAAATTAACATGTTAACACATGCACATCATTTAAAATGTTTTATGTGATTAATGCATTTACCAATTTTCACATTAGATTCAGACATTTTATTTAGCTCCATGTGAGTTCTGAACACTGGTTGGAATAGGGCGGAACCTTTGCGATGTGTCTGGGGAAATTACACTGATGTTCACACCACAAAAACACAAACAACAGCAATTCCATGTCAATGATCAAGTGATGTCGAAAGGATTACAGAACAAACCCAGATGAGTTTTATGATAAGCCGCATTCACATGTCCTGCTAGAGTGAATCATCAGCATTTTCCTGGCATCACATTGCGCCTTTGTCTTACCACACAATTCAGATTAAGGATCATTACATGGACAGTGGCAGTGCTAACAGCAAAACAAGATGTTCTCTACAAGCACTTCTCAAATTTTTTTTTTTAATTCTGGCTTCACGATTGCTTTAGCAAAGTGGATAGCCACAATTAATATTATGGAGGATTATGGAGTTTAAGTGATTTAATGTCCATTGCATTGATGCCATTTTAGTACATTCTGGTCTTTAGACTATCGAAATTATAAATTTATTTTACATGAGATTAAACATGATAAAATTTTTTAATTGCCTGACAGCACTATTAAAACGATTACCCATAATGAGCCAACACAAGATCCACATTTCAAAATTTCACAAGTTAACCAGAAGAGTACAACCTAGAACAGAAGTGCAAGCTCCGGTGACAAAATAGTGCAGAGCAGCTCACATGCGTGATTAATGCGAACCATTTGAATTCTACTTGAGAATTTTCTATTTTAAAGCGCTATGGAGCAATTCAAACATGTCAAATGGCTAAACAGCCCTGACATTCTGAACATAACAAGCTGCACTTCACCAGCATCAATACAAATTTACTGTTACTGTTGTTCAATGCAACTGATGTAGCCAAGAAAGAAAAAATAAGAAAAGAAAACACACACAGATAGCATATACTGTCCTATCGTGGGAATGGAAGAATTTTGGATTGAAAGACTTGCTTGACTGTTGTAGAGATGACAAATTGTCACTGTAGTGTTTACCTCAATCCACAAAGCAATAAGTTGTAATCGAACGATTGATGATCACATGTGACTATTTTTTTATATTATACATTTTTCTGTATTATTTTTAACTGTAGTAACTTATTTTGTTGTCTCGATTTGGATACTGGATTTGTCCTTTTCAGAGAGCTAAATAAAATTTTCAAAATATATTTTGGTTTGCATTTGTGAGATATTGAATGATTGTGAGATTAAAAGATTGTGTAAAATAGGCACATAATATCATAATAGATCACAGGCCCCTAAAGTTAATCAAAATTGCATCATGTTGTTACCCTTTCTTAAAGGCAGCAAATTTTACACCTTTAGTTTCATACAGGAAGTCAGCTTTTTTAAGATGGACATCTCTTTCATTAGGTAGGATAAACGGTGTAAAAATTAATATTCTCCCAAAATTTATTTACCTCTTTCAAGCTATTCCTCTGTTTCTACCCAAATCTTTCTTCAAGAACATAGACCAATTAATCTCCTCTTTTATATGGGCAGGAAAACCTCCTAGAGTTTCCAAAATTTTGGAAGGGCTTTCCTTGCCCAAATTTATGTATATTATTGGGTGGCAAATATTCAGAAATTGGTGTTCTGGGTACAGGCCTCCTCTTTGCCATGGTGCCACTTAGAAGCTAAGGGCTGCATTTCAACATCTCTCCCTGCTATGGTGTCCTCTTCTCTCACCTTGTCCCTTTCACATTACACAGATAACCCAATAGTATGCTCTTCTCTCAAAATATTCTTCCAATTTCAGCATCATTACCTCAGCATTAACCTTGGCTCCTATACGTAATAATCATCTTTTTCCTCCTCCCTTTTCAGATTCCGTATTCTCTTTAGATTTACACACACATTAAGGACACCCTGTATAAAATATATATTATATGCCCAATTCCCACTACTTAGTAGGTCCTCGTGGTGGTGCGATTACTCACCTCAATCTCGATGGTGGAGGACAAGTCCCAGTTGCCTCCGCTTCTGAGACACTCAATCTGCGCATCTTATCACATGGCTCACTGTGATGACACCGCAGAGACTCACAGCATGTGAGCTCATGCTACCCTCCACAATCCACACACAAAAATTGCCACGCACCCCAGCGAGAGCAAGAACCACTAATAGCGACCACAAAGGTTACCCCATGTGACTCTAACCTCCCAAGCAACCGGGCCAATTTAATTGCTTAGGAGACCTGGCTGGTGTCAAAAACAGCTAGAGGGAGGACAAAAGAATGGAACTGAACAGGTTTTGAGATATATTTAAAACAAATTGACAAATGCAACGCTCATGGTGGGACACTCATAATTCCATGCCGACTGGGGTGAGTCAGAGTAGTCCATTCACATCTGAGGATGTGAGAATGAGAAACTCCAGACTTCATGCTATCAAAAGTCTGGTTTGCAACACTAATCTGAAAATGCCAATAATTTAAATATAGGCAGAGGCTATATGCATTCAGTGCAAATAGTGTTAGATGCTATTTACACCCGGTGGAAATCGTGGCTGATACTATTTGCACCCTAATTATATACTAGCATACAGTACTGTGGCATCACTTCAGCATGTTTATTGGGTTTACTGGGAGTCCCACGGATACCCTACACAAAAACCTACCCCTAAACCTAACCCTAATGTTCCCTTACAAAAATTAACCATAGTTTTAATACAGTAACCATAATATCACCATGATATTTTTGTAGTTAAAATCATATAACAATGTTTAATTTTTGGTTAATATATTAGCACCATATTACTGTAGTAACACCATGGTTAATTGCATTGAAACTATGACTTCTGCCAAAAAACATGGTTATTACTATATTCCTATATTAAACCCATGGTTAATTTTACCTTTTAGCTTTCTCTCAACTCCCCGACCTTCACCATGACCAAATCAATGGGAAAATCAACATTAATATTATTTTTATTAATTATTATAAGTACTATTAAAAGAAAATATTAAGAGTGGAAACAGGAAACATGACAGGGAAAAAGTGGGACAAAAAGCGGATTAGAACCTGGGTCATCCGCTTGAAAAAAAGCACATCAAACTACACCACTGCAGCAAAAATAGAGCGCACAGTTTGTCTTCATATTCTGTTTTTCTATACTAGACTTTGAGTGCAAATAGCTGCGTGGCAGGTGCCATTTACACCTAGTGCAAATAGTCACTCCATTATAAACATCTGCAAATGAATCCGCCTTGTCGATATATTGGTTGACCACTAATCACATGGTTTAGTTACACTTAACAGGAAACTCTACCAACAAAAGCACAAACACATACAAATCTCATTGTGTTTATGGGCAAAATATAATTCCCTAGCCCTTCACCTTTCTGCAACCTCTGCGGCCTCGCCCTCCTTGTCTTTATCCTCATCCTTCTTTTCCCCCTTCTGTAGGGGCTGTGAGACGATGTCATCAGTGAAGGAGCTAAAGTATGACTTAATGAACTGAGGAGATGGCATAAGGGGCTCCCGGTTCTGAGAAAAGCAAGTGAGAGACAGCATAAGAGAAAGAAAAAAATAAAAGAAAGATGCAATAAATATAGTTTACATTGATGTCAAAGACCTGCTCTGTCTGTTGAATTCTCACCTTGTACTTCTCTTTGGCCTTCTCTTTTCCTAGCTGTTTCAGCACCTTGTCTGCCAGTAGCATGCTATGCTGGTTCTGGAAAGCCTCTAGAATACATACTGCCGTCACATCTAGAAAAAAAACAAAAAAAAGATTTAGACTGAAACCCCTGTTACCTCTCCAACAGAGCTTAGCATGTTAATGTCAGAGGAAAGCCTCATTGACATTTATTTTAATTAAACTATTAAATGGCAATAAATGACAACTTGAATAAATTGTTGATTTCAGCCATTATAACAGCAGGTTGTTGATAGGAAATCAACATCCTTAAAAAAAACAAAGTCTTCTTTGGGCATCAACATATTCAAATACAGTTCAAATGTTCATGTTCAAATTCAAATATGCAAATGATCTGTTAGGTCGGAAACGTCTTCAACCCAAGTTAAAAATTCTAAATATATAAATTAAGAATACCCTAAAGAATAGCAGCTGGGGGAGGTCACGTGACACCATGCGAGGAGCAGACATGTAAACGGCGAGCTCTGTGCACTTTGCTAGTTTTCTAAGTATTTTCATGTTATAATCCGGTGTGATTCAATTTACCCAGCTACATATTTGTTCTTTGAAGTAAATATGGCAAAGAAGTCAAAATCCTTGGGTTCTGGAGACATTAAAAGACACGTGCTTTATTATGGCTGCAAAATATCTACATGCCCACACAAAGGATGTCTTTTATAAAGTTGACGTACTGAGTAAGTCATGGTGTATTTTTTTTATGTGGCCTCAGAGTGAATAACACTCTAGGCCATCCAAAGAACCGGGACGCCTGTTTTGTTTCTTTTTTTGCTGGTTCAGCCTAGCGGAGGGAGTTTGTTTTGTGGAATAACGCTCCTTCAGGACAGTTGTTGATTAATCAGTTTGTTCTTTGTGCTTATGCCTCCTGTTGCTTGGAGTTTGTTTTTGCAGGACATTGGAATGATTATGTCATCTGCTACACTTATAAAGAGCCAGCTCACTGAACACTTGTTTGTCTGTCTGTGGAAACTAAACGGCTTTATATCAGCTGGAGTTTGTTTTGTCGAGGAACACCTCTTCGAGTCAGTTCTGTGAATGAATCTACATGTGGTTTGTTTTACAAAGTATTTTCTGTTATGAAATTTTGCCTCACAATATTTGTGCAGAAGCACCAGACTTAAGCAATCCGATGGCAAAGTTGTCACGAGGACTCTCGTAGGTGTACATGGACTATCTGAGTTTAGAGGTTAATGTAGGGTTAATGCGCACAGTTTTCTTTTTTCTGTTTGTTTTGTTCGGGGGTAAGTTTGGGGTATTGATTGTTGCACTAATGTTGGGATGTGGTCTGTATAATCTTGTTTTTAACACACAAATAATTTTTCTATTATATAAAAATGTAAAATGTTAATATGAGTGGGTAATCTTTCTCCATGTGGAATATGTATGGGTTGGGGCACCTCATAAAAAGAAGGAAGGTTATTTATTTTCTTAAGCGTAAGAAATGTGAAAGTGTTTCTTCAAGAAAAATTTGGGAAGCTACAGGGTGGGAATGTTTTCTTTAGTGCTGGCTCAAGTAAGAGCAGGGGAGTCATTACATTGATAAGTAAACATCTACAATTCAAACAGTCTCAAAACGATTCTTCCTAATTTATCTTTAATCTGTTGGTTTTAACAGACATTCAGGGGCAAAGGTTGATTTTGGCAAATATATACGGACCTAACGCTGATGATTAGGGCTTTTTTATAGATCTTGAAGGGATGTTACAAGCAGCTGGCACCCCTCATGATATAATATTGGGAGGAGACTTTAATCTATTGATGGAGCTTGATCATAGTGAAGCAAAAGTGTGTAAGCCCCATAGAACAACATTGACGCGTACACAGAATGTGTAAAAAATCTTGGTCTTGCAGATATTTGGTGATGTTTGAAACGATCTGGTAGGGAATATACTTTTTTTTTCATCACTCCATAAGATTTATCTACAATATATATATAATTTTTTTTATATCCAAGTCCCTCATTTCATCTGTTGTGGATTGCTCAATTGGAAACATCTTCATCTCAGATCACACCCTGGTGAGTTTAGAGATGCTTCCACATACAGAGAAAAGAAATCATATTTTTGGCACTTTAATGTATCCCTTTTGTAAATTCCTGATTTCCAACAAATGTTAAAGACTGAAATCAATGTTTTTATGGAGACAAACTAGTCCCCAGTTTCCTCTGTGGGTGTGGCTTGGGAAGAACTTAATCATACAGTATGCCTCATTCATCAAAAAATCCAAGCACGAGAACTTGTGGAGTTGGAAGGGAATTTTAAAAGTGCAGAGGCAGAGCTGAAGCGCTGAATGTCATCTGATGGCCTCAGATAATTGACCCGCTTGAAATACAGATATAATACTATTTTGTCGCAGAAAACTTAGTTTTGGTTATTCAGGACAAGACAGTCATACTTTGAGTCAGGGGACATAGCAGGGAAGCTTTTTGCTAGATATATAAAGCAAAGAGTCTTTTTCTACCATTCCCTCTGCCATTGATATGGGAAATTTTTACCTCGGCTTTAAAAGAGTTCTATCTTGATCTTTATAGTTCCACATCTTTGTCTACTGATGAAGATCAGAAAATTTGTGGAACCATTAGAACTCCCTAAATTGACGACTGAGCAAAAACATTTAAATTAACTCTTTATTCTGAGATAAAATTGGAGATGGACAAGGTAATTAAGGCCTTACCTACAGGCAATGCTCTGGGGACAGATGGTTTTGCCGCTTAATTTTTTAAATCTTAAGCTACAGAATTGGCTCCACATTTTTTTGACGTTTATACGGAATCATTCAAGAATGGAAAGCTTCCCCCAAACATGACACAAGCCCGAATCAGTCTGATTCTTAAAAAGGACAAAGATCCAAGGGTTACACAAAAAAAAAAAAAGAATAGCAGCTGGGAACAAGGCCAATTAAAATCAAACCAGCAATAACATTCACCTTCAAGGCACCCCTTCCTGTTATCCAGTTTTTCTAGTGCTTTGGCACGTCTGAAAAGGGCTTTCACATAGCGAGGATTCAGCTCCACTGCCTGAGAACAGTCTTGTATCACCTCTGTCCACTTCATCTAAATCACAAAAGAAAACAATAACAAAAAGCAATCATTCAGACATGTAATATTGTGTAGGTACGAATTGACACTCTACGAATGATCATGTGACTGAAACAAACCTGTTGCTCAAAGGCTGCAGCTCTATTCTGATAGAAGGTGGATAGATCCCCCTTCTGTTCTTTGGGGCACAAGCCGATGGCATCTGTGTAGCACTGGATCGCCTGCTCATATTTGCCAGCCTTGAAGTATTTGTTGCCCTTATTCTTAGAAGACTGTGCTCTGTCAAGGGGATTCTGGATGGACAGACACAGAATTATTTTAAATACATGTAAGATTGCATGATACGAACAAAATTAAATTCTTTGGCAGTTTTTCTAGGCTACAATAATACAGAATCTAAAACTACATTTAACATCTCTTATTAAATTCTGCATGTTTAAGGAGTTTACTGGCATAAGGGTTAGTAAATGATGAGAGATAATGGGTGAACTATCCCTTTAATACTATCCGTTAAACAATCAAAATCTCTGATTAAGACTCCTCCCCTCGTCTAGCCTTGTAGAAACCCCTCTTACAGTGAGCGGTCCATCTAATCCCCAAAGCTTACAAACTAAGAGGTGAGCCAAGTACTGAGAATGAAGTCTTAACTACATTACATGGTCCAAAAGGAGTATACATTTCCACATTGCAAAAAATATACGGACAGATGGAAGTAGGGGTGTGCGATATTGACAAATAATTATATCTCAATATTTTCTGGGATTTTGCCGATAATGATAAACAGACGATATTTTGCATCCTTCAAAAAAAAATTTGCTGAAGGCTTATATTGTACTAGCTCCTGCTTACAACATATTAATAGCATACCATGATAATACTGATTGTTGATATTATTAATCTAATCAATATATTGAAGGAAAAGAGATCTTTAATAGTTTAAACTGAATCATTCAAATAAGAATACAGAACACTGCTCTGATGAAAGGTTAACTGTGCAGCATAAAAGCAAGAAGCAAAACTATGACATTGTCATAAGTCACCAAATGCAAACTTCTTTCAAACACAGCACAAGAAAAAAAACAAAAAACAAAACAAGTATTGCATTTGTAAACAAAGTAAAGTAAAAGATGCAAAAAAAAAAAAAAAAAAGCCCAGGCAGTGTGTATCTTGGGTCTAAAGTCTTCAAAAGTTGTTTAAAACTCATCTCTCTCAACCACATGAATTGCCACCATGTGTTTTTAAATCAAGCATGGGTTGTGTGGTTGTTGGTGTTTGATGATCTTCTCCTCTCGCCGTTTCTTCGCTCATTTTTTTTTATTATTTTTTTTTATTGAACAAAACACAAATTAACAAAACGTAACAGCGTATACAAGCAAGGGACCAATGAAATCTTTGCTCATTTTTAACTTCTGTCATACACACCGCAATCTAATGTGCAACATCACAATCTGAATGCGCATGTGCAGTATATATACTACTTTGCTGCAGCACGCAGTGAATTCATGGACTCTTCATACGGCTTTTTGATTGGTTTTTGAAAATGGGTGATATACTCAAAAATGTGATTTCGCATATCATTAAAACAACAATTGCGATATTTTCGTAGACGATATATCGTACGCCCCTAGATGGAAGTACAATAATTCAGTGAAAAAAACAAAGCTACAATGTTGCAATGCCATGTATGCTGCTTTAATTAGGTGCTGTTCAACGTTTACAGGTGCATCTAAAAAAAATAGAATATCGTGGAAAAGTATTTTTTTTCTCCCGCAATTTAATTCAAAAGTTGAGCTTTTATATATTCTAGATTCATTACACATAAAGTGAAATATTTCAAGCCTTTTTGTTGTAATCTTGATGATAATGGCTTACAGCTCATGGAAATCAAAATTCAGTTTCTTAAAATATTAGAATAAAGAATAAAGTATGTTAATTTATGCACTCAATACATGGTCGGAGCTCCTTTTGCATGAATTACTGCAAATAATTATTGCTCAGTGGTCCAAATCCTCTTTTCAGATGAAAAAACATTTAGCATTTAATTTGGAAATCAAGGTCCCAGAGTCTGGAGGAAGAGTGGAGAGGCACAGAATCCAAGTTGCTTGAAGTCCAGTGTGAAGTTTCCACAGTTAGTGATGATTTGGGGTGCCATGTCATCTGCTGTTGTTGGTCCACTGTGTTTTCTCAAGTCGAGAGTCAATGTAGCCGTCTACCAGGATATTTTAGAGCACTTCATGCTTCCATCTGCTGACAAGCTTTATAGAGATGCTGACTTCCTTTTCCAGCAGGACTTGGCACCTGCCCACAGTGCCAAAACTACTAGTAACTAGTTTGCGGACCATGCTGTGCTTGATTGGCCAGCCAACTTGCCTGACCTGAACCCCATAGAGAATCTATGGGGTATTGTCAAGAGGAAAATGAGAGACACCAGACTCAACAATACAGACGAGCTGAAGGCTGTTATCAAAGCAACCTGGGCTTCCATAACACCTCAGTAGTGCAACAGGCTGATTTCCTCCATGCCACGCCGCATTGATGCAGTAATTTGTGCAAAAGGAGCCCCAACCAAGTATTTTGTGCATAAATTAACATACTTTTCAGAAGGTCGAAATTTCTGTATTATAAATTCTTTATTCTAATATTTTGAGATACTGGATTTTTGATTTCCATGAGCTGTAAGCCGTAATCATCAAGATTACAACAAAAAAGGCTCAAAATATTTCACAATATGTATAATGATTATGTATAATGAATCTATAATATATGCAAGTTCCACTTCCGTACTTAAAATCACGACTTTTCCACGATATTCTAATTTTTGGAGATGCACGTGTATTATTACCTCAACACCTCTATAACATGATGAGTGTACAAAAGTACTATACAGTTGTCTCAGCACATTTCTAACCATACTAATAACATAAACAGAATTCAACCATATCAGATGAATAAAAACAAAATAAAGCTAAAATGCACACCTTATAGCGGACGTCGAACGTATGCCTTATACTAAAATAATCTATTATTCTGATAAACATTGGACTAATTTAAATTGAATGCTTTAAACATCTCTGAACTTTGGACATGATCCCCAACATAATTGAGATTTTACATTTTTATTTAAATATGGTATTTGTTTTAAAGTGTGTGAATTGCATTTTATATTGCACATTGAAATTAATGTTATTTACAATGCTTGTTTTTTTTGTAAGTTGCACATTGTTTACATATACTGAATTTATACCATTCGAGTAATTGTCCCAAGTATGTAATACAGCTTTACCTTCATCAATTGCCAGAATCTTTCTTTGGAATATAATGAGGTCCCTTCAAACAGTATACTGTCCTGGATCTCGCATCACATTGGAAACCACATGGGTATGGACCCAACTAACGCACACAAGTGTAAAAGTGGTCAGATGCATCTTACTGTATGCACTTCATGTTTGATTGATTAGCGGGGAACTGAAACAATACCATACACTTGCACTATATATGTACATGTACTATACTTTGCATGCTTAACGCTGCAATTTGCATATTCACAAAGTCTCATTCAAACTACGTTGTGGTTTAGAGACACGCTGCCGTTAAACTAGACGAGACACTGTAGACAAAGTGAGCACTAAGCACGTTATGAATGTAAGAGATAAAAGGGATAAGCAACACGGAGTAGTATAGCATGTGCATTTGCCTCTCAACCTGACAGCAATGACTGACTCCGCCCCGTCTTTACAGAAGATTCGGGAGAATAAGGCAATAAGAAAAATATACACTGCATTAGAAAGAGTTATAAAACAGAAATTACTTTAAATTCCTAATAGTCAGCATAGATTTATGATTGCAAATGTGGAATTGCAGCTCATATTTGAAAGCTAACAGGCTAATGCACTTTCGCTAACACCCCAAGGCTAGTTTGACAACCCGTGTCCTTGACTAGGTGTGCTGTCATTTTAAACATTTACGTACAACAATGATGGGTCCAAATTAATAAATGTTAAGGAATGGGAGTATGGCTTTATAAATTGGATCATTACCATATTTTCCAGCTCTGGGTTGGTCGCACCGTGCTGGCCCTGAACGGGGCTAGCGCTTCCTTCAGGAGTTTTCCTCTCTCCATTCCGTTTCCCTTGCTTGTCCTTGCCACGGTTTCGGTTCCAGAGGTACACAGCTCCGACGCCGAGGACAATTGGAGTCCCTACGAGGAGTGCCAGCTGCCAGCGGGGTAGTCCACTCCCGGACTGTGGCTCTACGGACTTCGACGCAGCCATCATCCAACACCACGCAGCAGCAGCAGCAGCGCCCAGCTCACGCACAAGCTACCACACGAGCGTGCACACGCAACCAAGAGAGAGGTCACTGCTCTGAAAAGTATTTTTTTCCCGCCTCCTGCGTTCGGATTGGCTACTAAGTGCTACTTTCAAGCTGTCTGCGATTGGGCAGCTGAAAAGTCGTTCATATATCCTTGGTAACAAGAGTAAACGTATCGGTTACGTAACACTGGTGCTCTGAGAGGAAGGGGACGAGACATTGCGTTTGCCAACTCATGTGGGGAGTGTCCTTCCACACGACCTGGTTGAAACCTCTCTAAAATAACGCCAATATTCTAAAATTGGCTATGGTTGAGTCCTGCCTTTAGGTGCGTACACACTGCCAGCGACTTTGTCGCTGCAGGTCGCCAGTGGCTGGCGGTGAATTCGCTAGTGGGTGTTCCCACTACTGGTTGCCTAGTAACGTTTATAAATGACATTCACGGATGTCATTCCATTGCTCTTGACAGCAAATCTCTTTTCTTGACACTAAAAACAAACATTTTGGAGGGAAAAGACTAAATATAAATAGAATCAGTACATAAAATGCTTTATATCAAAGATGAATGAAACAAGGCGTGCTGTTTGCCATAGCGGCTCTTTATCTGCGGGGAAAATGCAAATGCCGGTCTGTCTGGGTCCATAAAATCCCTGCGATCTCAGATACACCTTTCCACACAGTATTTTTCTTAAAAATGTCCTTGTACATGGGAAGAGACATATCAT
This sequence comes from Xyrauchen texanus, assembly GCF_025860055.1. Classification (NCBI taxonomy): domain Eukaryota; kingdom Metazoa; phylum Chordata; class Actinopteri; order Cypriniformes; family Catostomidae; genus Xyrauchen; species Xyrauchen texanus. The sequence goes on along the minus strand of NC_068282.1, from coordinate 25,976,309 downwards.
AGAGCACTGGAACATTTCTAACCAGCAGGAATTAGCCTTTCATCCATCTTTCCGTTACTGCAGGAGCACCTTTTTTAAGCTGCGTACACACTGCCAGCGACTCCATCCCATTCATTTTCAATGAGAGCACAGCGACTTCCGGTGACATGAGCTGTCGCGATCGTTGGCGACTAGATGTGGGCGTGTCCAGCAACAAAGTTGAGACAAGTTCAACTTTATTCAAATGAAGAGCGACTAATGGAAGCGACAGCCAATAGGGGAGAAGACGGGAGAGCTCACCTGATCCTTCTCTCTCTCTCTGTCTCTCAGCTTCTGCAGTAACGGAAAGATGGATGAAAGGCTAATTCTTGCTGTTAGCAATTTTCCAGTGCTCTATGATATGGATATGGTATATCCAGCCACAGCTCTTGCACCAGCCGGTGGTACTCACCATGCTGACTCCGAGATTTAATGGTTTTGTGAACCCAGACAGACCGGCGTTTGCGTTTTCGCTGCAGATAAACAGCCGCTTTGGCAAAGAGCACGCCTTGTTTCTCATTCATCTTTGATATAAAGCATTTTATGTACTGATTCCATTTATATTTAGTCTTTTCCCTCCAAAGCGATTTGCTGTCAAGAGCAATGGAATGACATCCGTGAATGTCATTTATAAACGTTACTAGGCAACCAGTAGTTGGAACACCCACTAGTGACTTCACCACCAGCCACTGGCGACCTGCAGCGTCAAAGTCGCTTGCAGTGTGTACGCAGCTTTAGGCGCACAGCTGTTCGCTATAAAAACAGGTGCGCAAACACCATTCCTCCAAATTTTCTGACTAATGGACAAGGAGCTCATCACTTGCACCTCAAAAGAACTCTTAGTCATGATACGCAGATATAGTCACAACATAAACTTTAAGCATTGACGGAGTGAGTCCTGCATCTAATCGCTCTTGAAGAAATATGAGAATGTTATGTATGGGACAGTTTACTGGGTCTTTGCCATGTGAAAGACACCAGTCAGTGAGCACATTAAAGCGTCTCGTGGATGGCGCCCTGGCCTTTAAATGGTGTTCATGAATGAATGCTTCAGTTCTGGTGCATTTAGCGCGCTCCATTCAAAGGTCGCATGTGTAGGCTTTGCAGCTCTGGCTGGGGATGCCAAACCATGCCTTGTGTTTTAGAGAGAAGATCTTTCTTCAGCTGTATTTCCTTGGTGGCCCATCCAGTATTTCTACCATTCCCAGAAACCAGGACTGATTGGGCCATTTTGGCCCAATTAATAGAACTGTTTCCATGTCCAATCTGAATCCACTCTGGCTTCTCGTTTGATCCTTCGGGTATCTCAGAAGAGTCGGGTGGATGGCGCAGGAGGTTGAATCGTCCCTCAGAATGAGGGCAATTTGCGAGCGAAGTGTCTTGAGACTCATGCCCTCACAGTGAGGGCAGTCTGTCTCCGTGAGAAATGACTCTGCACGTGCATGGCCCTGACAGTGAATGCAGCTCTCATGCTGATCTGACGCCGGGATGTGCCTCTCACTCAAGGAACACTTACGGAACGACATCTTTAAAAAGACAAGAACATGTAAGCGACTCTTTTAGATATAGTATATAAAAATATAGTATATATATATATATACAGTTTATACACACACAATATAACAATATACAATTGCTGATAAGGATACACAACTCCTGCCGAAGCGCTGCAGGGAATCAGAATGCTGAAGCTGCCCATTCACCAGCGAAGTATCAAGTGGCGAGGTGGATTGATGTCTGCCGGAACACTGCAGGGGAGTGGAGAGTCTTCTCATTGTCGTGAAGATCCTGCCCGCTGACTCATGTAGTCAACGGCTAAGCAGTAGAGGGCTTCTATACGAAAGATTAATTGCTGTCTTGAAGGAACAAAATTCTGAGAAATTATGTTTGCGCACCTGCTTTTACTACGAACATCTTTGCGCCTAAAAGGGTGGGACTCAAACACCATAGCCAATATTTGAATATTGTCATTATTGTAGAAAGTTTTCCACATGCATTAGCAAATGCAATGTCAAGAGTACTGAGTCATAAGGGAACAGAGAGACATCATATAATTTAAGTTGCAGAAAAACAGTCACTAAGTTCGAAGTTCAGTGCAAATTTGAAATGGTTATCATTAGACAAGACAAAACTATCACAAGCATTAAAGTAAGTTGTTTACAGCTTGGTCGAGTAATATTATAATGGGAGCGATGTAACATCGCAGCTTCCAGTGTATGAATGTGTGTTTTTACTCTTTTCTGTTCTATACAACTGATAGACCTATTAACTATACAGTATATTCCATACAGCTCAATAAACAGTATGCAACATAAGTCACTTCTTTTATTTAACATATCATTAATTAATTCTGCAATTAGTTTTTAATAATTTAGAATGTTTATCTATAGGTAAAGTGTTTAAACTTACACTATTAAGATGTGTGTTTGTGTAGCAAACTAAATAGCAAGACATTAAAACTCATGTAAATTACATGTTTATTCAAAATAATATTATTTCAAATTAACAATTAGATCAAAGGAAATGTTACTCTCTCATTTCCTCACCCCCATGCCATCCATGTGTGACTTCTTCTGCAGCAAGTCATGTCATTTTTATTTGTATAATGCCTTTCACAACACACATTGTTTCAAAGCTGCTTTACAGAATATCAGACATTAACAGAAGATAAAACTGTAATATCTATAATGTCTCAGAGTCATCATTGTGTATTTAAGGAAAACAAAACTCCAGAAGATGTTGGTTTATGGAGAAAAATAACCTCGGAAGAAACCAGGCTCACTGTGGGGGCCAGTTGGTTGGCTGATGAAGGGTTTTGTTGGCAATTAATTGATAGTAAATGTATTCATTTCAAGAATGCAGTCCATCATTATGCCAAGATTATGCAGGCAGAGATCAGTTAGGTACATCACAGTTCAACCTGGCCGGTGTTGTGGCAAAAAATTATCAACCAACCATTATCACTGCGTAAGAGACACTCTGACTCAAACAGTCTTTTAAAATTATTTATTCTTGCAAGAAGGACCCGGTCATTACACAGGAGTTAATCTGTGCCGTGAGTGGGACCCAGAAAGGGAGGGCTGACTTGTATTTTATACTCTTTTATCCCAAGGTTTTCTAACAGAAGCAGATCCTCCCCCTCTGCATCCCTCAGACACAGAGGCATTCCCCTGTAATGACTATTACTGATCAATGAGTATCAAAATTTCTACAACACCGGTAATTTTGGTGAGGTCTATACGAAGTCCAAGGTTCAGACAATGGTATATGAAGTATCCCATGTCTTATGGTTGGAGTTGTCATCAGTTCATCCTCTGAAGTCCATCGTAATAGACTGAAGTGATGTATGGCTGGCACTGGCTGCCATTAGTCATCATCACACAGCGATATGTAGAAGTGGAGACCAACAGAAAGCAGGAACGGAGCTGGATCCAGACGATTCTGATGACCTCGGGATAGGTGTCCACAGGTTGAGACAGGGAAACAAATAAAATAATATTAGCATAGATGCCATTCAATTTACTGCAGAGTTATAGATCATGGTCACCGTTTCTGGTTCCGGCAGACCTAATTAACGCAGCCTAATTGTGAGTTGAAGGATAAATTAGGTGTATGCCTGGCTAAATAGATGAGTCTTTAGTCTAGACTTAAACTGAGTGAGTGTGTCTGCATCCTGAACAGTGTTAGGGAGACTATTCCATAGTTTAGGAGCCAAATATGAAAATGTTCTACCTCCTTTTGTGGATTTTGATATTCTAGGAACTATTAACAGGCCAGAACAAGATCATAATGAACATGATGGAATATAGCATGGCAGACGGTCACTTAAGTACTGTGGAGCTAGACCATTCAAAGCTTTGTATGTAGTTAACAGAATTAAAAAATGAATACGAAATTTAACAGGTAGCCAATGTAACGATTAAAAATGGGGCTAATATGATCATATTTCTTGATTCTCGACAGCACTCTGATTGCTGCATTTTGAACCAATTGAAGTTTATTTATTGATCTCGCTGGACATCCTCCCAGTAACGCAATATAATAATCTAGTCTTGAGGACATGAACGAATTAATTGGTTTTTTGGATTCAGCAAAAGAGAGCATGTATCGTAATTTAGTCTAAATGCAGCACACAAATTACAATTTTTTAAAAGAATGCCTCAGATTTGTAGGTCCATACAATGCAAGTGAATGGTGACTAAAACTCAGAAGGTCCAAAAAGCTCATAAAGGCAGCATAAATGTAATCCACAAGACTCCAGCGGTTTAATCCATGTCTTCAGAATGTGGGTAAGAAACAGATCAATATTTAAAGCACACTTTTTTTAAATAATAAAATTGTATTAATGAGAGAGAGCAACAAAAATATTAAAAAAAAAATAAAAACATGTCTTTATCCAAATACACTTTGATAACCCTATAATATATTTTAGAGCTGTCGGGACAGATTTCACGGGAAATTGCATACATGCGTCATTCACCCGTGCATGCTCACATCATATCCGTACAGAGAGAAAATAAGCTCAAGCTACTGTAGCACATGTATGGTGTGGGAGTAGCATGAAGCTGAAAGTTGATGCTAGAGTTGACATGTGAGTCTTGAAATGATATTGAACAATGGCAATCTATGAATTAGTTACAACCATGGTCTATTTGGCCAGAAAATCCTGCGGTTATAGAAACTTTACAACGTTTGACCTTAAGACTAGCAATCATTATGTCTAATGTTAAAAAATGTTGTCTAACTTTTGTAACATAATTTATTTCCAAACAACAGCATAAGATATGGCACTTATCTGCTCAGATTACATGTTTTCGGATATCCGTCTTTTCCTTTCAACCAAAACAATGTTCTTCTGCAAGACGCATGCAGTTTTTTTTAAACTGCTAGAGGGCAAAAAGTTACATAGTGTAGCTTTAAGTCCTTTTCTTCACTAAAGTGAAAGTGAACGTGTAGATTTACGATAGAAAAAAATCTAAAATATTTCTGTTTCTAGGAATATGGTAAGACACAATTGAAGATTTAATATGTCTTAGCTTACAGAAAGGTAAGAAATACACTGCAGATGTGAATTCAAAATTTTGTTTTCCAATCTTGCTTTCTTAAAATCATAATAATGCATCTGTCTCCACATATTATTCAATCATTTAAAGTTCTGATTTAAACTGAATAAAATTAACTTGAAATATTTTCAGTTCCAATGTGCTTACCATCTATTCACTGTACTTAGCAATATTGCATTCAGGACTTTGACAAAAACATATCTACATTACTGCTGCCTGGATTCCTCCCATATGGAAATAAACTGTTTAATTTCACTTTTACAAATCCCCATTTTTTTCAGATAAATGGGTGATTCTGTAACTATAGCCAATTCACCTGATTTTTTTTTTCTTCTTTTCAGTATAAAAATACAATTTTCCATATGGTCTTCTTTCTATCTAAAACTGAATTTCTTCACATTCCATCACTACGCAATAATTCTGTTTTTTGTTTTTTTTTTACCTATCCTTTCACTTACTGGACAGTTTTTAAAAACTTTTGATTTAATCACCTTGAACAAAACTGAAAATTGCAAATAAGTATTTTGTCTTAAAATAAATGTGATCATTTCAGGGATTATTATTAGCTACATACATTTGCAACATTTTAAAAATGATTAAATATTAGATTGAATTACCTCAAATTGAAATTTGGACACGGCAATGATCTCATGGATTTTGCGGTGCGACAAACAGTTGTTAATGGCAGGTTCCACTGTGACAATTTACCCCGTGTAGTGTGACAACAGGCATGTGAAATTAAAAGGTAAACATGTGTTCAGTGAACATTGCTACCTTATTTAAATAAAGGTGCAAACTTAAAATAGTTGTTTTTCTCCCCTCCAAGACTTTAAAGTTCATCTTTCAAAAATAGAAAATCAAATATAAATATTATAAACTGATGTCCAATTACAAGCGTTTGTGTTATTTTCTATAAAACGATTTTGTACATTGAAAAGGTATACTGAAACGTTAATTTTTATTGTAAAAATTACGAGTCAACGAAACCTAATAAATTGACAAAATGCTACCACCTAGTGGTATTTAATTGGTATGACAGCTAGTGTTTTTTTGTTTGTTTTTTCTTCCGCCGGCTCTTACGTTGGCGTCAGTTGTCAGACCTGTCTGGTAAAACATTTTTAAACTCTGTAGACTGTGGCATTACAAAATATCAAGTAATCTCGCTGTAAATGGCAGGCGATACGAGCACTTCTTGGAAAACAACTGTTATTATCAGCTCTTCACCTCAGGTAGTTGGTTTTCCGTGTTGTAGTTCATATCGGCTGACTAAATCTCGCTGTGGAAGTTCATTGATTGATCTTAAGTTGTTAGTAGCCCTAAAAAAATATTGATTCATCGTGTTGCAGTTACTACCAACTATTGTCTTCTCAATGCTAATCCTGATGATTGAAGAACTGTTTGTATCCACGGCTGTCATGATTTATCAGTCAAAAAATGTTGGCCAGATCTTCATAAACACATAAAAAAATGCAATTCACACGAAACAATTTGATCTGCTTGATTAACACCATGGTTCGAATTACGTGGGAGCCAGTGGGAGCTGAGCTCCCATAGAGAGAGGATGAGCTCCCATGAAAGCAGTAAAATCATACACCTGTGGGGGTCTCTAAAAATCATAAGCACCATTATTTTAAATTACAAATAAAGCATTTTTTCCTTCAATATGTTCCTTCAATGTTTATGTTAACCCTTTTGCACGTATGATCGATCAACACCGGTGTGATTAGAACGGTCAGTGCATCACGTAATCAACTGCTAAATTCAAACGTGCTTTCGCGCTTTGGCTGGCGCTGAGCCAGAGACAGACGCGCTCAGTGCTGCTGTCATGTATCACAACCATAGACAGATCAACTGTTCTGTGTTTTCAACCACATAATGTTTATTTTAGGTTTCAGACATTTAAATACACATAAGTACTAGCAAAAAAATATTTTGAGTTTGTAAAATACACACTGATGTCTAGGGAAGCGGCAATAATAATCCTTTCATTAACGTTACGTTACAATAAGACACGTTTTCATATCAGATACACATTGTGTAAGTAGCTTTACATTTTACTCTATTCTTCTCCCAGTTCACCGGCCACTTACTTTCATGTATTTCGTGAGAAGTTGAGGAATTGACGTGTTGTAAAATAACATGGCGCCGCCCATCGCACATACAGCTCAACTAACTTAACGCGATCGTTATAAAGGCGTTTAAACAACAAAACACATCCACTTGCACATATTTGACAATCGGAATATCAGTGTTTCATGTTATAGCTAATACATTTGTGAATATTTTGTATAAAAAAGGAAAAATGACATAAAAGCAGATCTTCATTCATTCAGCGCTGTGTTGTGGTTGCGCTGTGTAACGTGACAAGCGAGGATGCGTCACCATGGAAACATTAAAGTGACAGGTTCTAAATAACGGTCACCTAGAATAACTCACGCTGGGGGATCAGTTAGAATATTTTAGAAATAGTGTAAAGTTCAGAACCAGCAACCATGCCACCAAAAATAAAAAGACTGCTACCAACATCAGGTACAACTTTGGCAAAATTCGGGTTTATTTCAAAAAAACAAAAAACATCATCAGAGGACAGTCTAAATCCACCTGCTAGCATGGTGCATAGCACTGGGACTGAAGACGACTCTACCGCTGTTACCACGACTAGTTCTGCTGCTGCTTTCGCTGCTGCTGGTGCTGATTGTGGGACAGAGATGAATGTTACCTCAGAAAAGGAGGCTGATAAAGCCGGGTCTGACACTATGGACACAACTGAGCAATTGCCAAAGAAATGGGGACTAAATCAGTGGAGGTCATGGAAGGAAAGAAACCCCTGGCTGGTTACAGGGGAGGGTGGACTTGGATGCATCATCTGTAAGGAAGCTAAGACTCTATTACTTTCAGAGAAGAAAATTGGCGTGCATTTGTCGGATGCCTGGACTTTTTTTTTTTTAAGAGTCCCCCACAAAGATGAAATCATAATTCGAACCCTGATTAACACGAATACACCTCCTCTACTATGATGAGCTTTTGATTTTTGATGTCCAAAAACGTCGATTGCTGCTGCCTCATTGTAACCTCGATTTTTGCTTTATTTAAAGAAAAATACGTCGAAATTATTTTTTGAATAAATCAACACTATAACTTGACATGTATTGAACCCAGTATAGGCCTACTTCTTTAATTTATGTACACTCACGTTAATATCAGGTGCAAGGAAAGTATTTAAAAACCAAACTTGACACAAAGAGTACATTTAGGCGTATATTAACTTCACACGTGTGTTTTAAACTAAATTCTTAAAATATTTCTAATTTGTATTAATGACCCATGTGCTTATTTGCAGTGTGATGAACCCTCACAGATTTTATTAGCACAGCAGCACAAAATTCGCCGCTCGGACAGCATCCTACCCTCTAGTTTTGTTTTCCCACTCTCAGGTAGATACGTTTGTTATTTGTTCCAAATGAATTCTTGTTTTTCACTGTTTGAACCCTTAATGAATGAAAACCTATAGACAGATGCATTCATAAGCAGTAATGTTTAACAAGTAATTTCCTAATAGGATACGTTTGTATCGATTGTATGAATGCTAGCCTGATAGTGGCCGATTAGTGTGCCTTGCTTGCAGGTGGATGTACATGGTGAATATACTGTTGAAAAGTGCCTCACCTTCAACTTTTCTGTTGCACAGGCACAGCATTCTTGCTTGTTACGCCGGAGGAGTTTCCAGCAAAGCATGAGAATGCTGAACTTTTTGAGAGAATTGAGAAGTTTATGCAGGTCCACAGAAACAGTTTTCTTCTGCTTAAAGCCCCAGTCTATGGAAAAAGGGAGTGGGAGATTTTATCATCAGTGCAGAACAGGTGCATGATTCATCGCAAGCCATGAATACTGTTTTTGTACATTGGGATGCATTTTAAGATTCACTCAGATGAAACTTTGTGAATAAATATTTCCAAAATACAACTAATAATTAATAACCAATGAATACACTTTCTGGGAGAACTTGGTTCTGGTCTCTTTTCAAACTCATGCACTCTAAAAAGTTGGGCCAAATCAAATGTTATAAAATGAAAAGGTAAATAACACATTTTTACAACAGATTTTCATTTTTGCTATAGATTTCTTGGCTGCAACCTCAAAGTCTTACCCGTGCATAGTACTCCTAATGCAGTAGATGGAATGCTGCTCATCGCTAAAGTAGGTTTTAATGTTGAACTTTAGTTTGATTTTGAATCTTTGTTGATTTAAACTATTTACCAGTAATATTTTATGGACTTTCAATTATAATTGTAATTGTATATCAAGGATTGTGCTTGCTATAGCAGCATGTATACTAAATATAAATGTTGATAAAGTTTATTAGGTGGCACCTGCAAGAGTTTGATTGGTCTTTTTTCCCCCCAGGCCACAAGTAAACCCCATGTTGAGAAAATGAGAGATCGGATGTCTTTGGCTTGTGCTCACATTATTGATCGTAGCCCAGTTTGGGGGATGCTTCAAGAGATGCGGCTCTAATAAGATTACCCCAAAAATGACAGTTTACTCACCCTCATCTTTTTCGAAACCCTTATAATTTCTGTCTTCTCTAAAACACAAAAAAAGTGGTTAGGCAGGATGTTAACTTCAGTCACCATTCTCTTTCATTTCAAAAAGATGCAATGAATCTGAATGGTGACTGAAGCTAACCTAATGTTACTCCTTTAGTATTCCACCAAATAAAGAAAGTGAAATGTGTTTGGAACAACATAAGGGTGAGTAAATGATGACAACAGTTTAGTTTTTTTTTTTTTTTTAAAGGAAATGTTTTATGTTCCGTTAAGTTTTTATTGCTTGCTATACTTGTTTTTAACAGCAGGTGTCAGTGTCATCTCAAAATAGGTTGTGTTGCTCGGCAGCTCAAAACTGTTAATTGCCCTTCATATTTGTCCATAGCCTTTTAAAACATTCTCTTCCAGTTCATAAACTACAATAAATAAGTATAAACATGGTCAGAGAAAAAAATACAATCTTTAAGGATTTGTCTCGAATATGTGTATTGATATTATTTGTATTACAGCTTTGATATTACAATTGCAAACTACAGCATAGATAGATCATAAACTAGAGCTTAAATAAATATATGCAGTATTCAGTTCCAGCAGCAGCAATTGTGCCTCCTTGTTTATTTTGGACTCTCCTCTATGATCTCCTCTACATGGCCAACAAGGCTCTCCATTAAGTCACATGTAATCAGGGCACACTTCAAGACCTGCAATTGATGTAATATAATGTTACATATGACTTACTGACACTATTTTATTATATATCTGAATTCTGATGATTAGCAACAATAATTTAACCATATCCTGTGCCTCACGTGGCATGCTGCCAATCTTCTCCATTTTTACAATCATGCTCTAGACTGATCTCTTCCCAGAGGCCTCCTTAAATTCTATGGGAAACAAAGATGTAATACTAAAGACAATTATGACATGAAGGTTAAAAAAGAAAGGGTCAGCAATATTGGATGGATAAGTGCCTGTTACCTTTCTTCTTGATCTTTTTGTTCTCTCTTAAGTTTTATAAACTCTGTCCCATATTATGATTTTGACATGATTAGACACACTCGTAAGTGTAGCTGTCGGCAGTGTGGAACAAGTCTGTCCATATTCCGTCAGAAAATAACAAGGTGAGGCATATTAATAGAACATGATGACGATACAAATATAATAATATGATATATGTTGTTATCTCATTCTTTCCCATATTAATATTTACTGCAGAAGATTTAAAGACCGCATGACCCTTAAAAGCAATAAATAAAAAATATTTATATGAAAAGGAATCATTTTAAATTGCTTTCTTTCAGATTGAGTCCAGATATTTGGCACAGAGAAAGTTACGAACAACAGGTGCACATTGTGGTAAAAGTTGACGTGTTGATCATTTCCACATCAGCAAGCTGAAGCAAGGTTTAAGTAATTTATCAGGGACAGATTATCCAAATTAGGTATGTCAGTCTGTCAGGTTTAGGATCATTTTAGGAATGACACAAGATCTGCCTCAAAATATTGGACTGCTCGCCATCTGCTCTGCATTGTGGGATTGTGGCAGTAAACCTGGACTATACTCATAAATAAATGATGGTCAGGGATGGATTGTATCTATTTAGTGGGAGATCTAACATTTAAAATAGAGACAGCTGCCATATGTGGAGTCTGTACTTGGGTTACGATTCATGCCAATGATTTGTTGATAGAAAAGATAATTAGATCCATCAATGCATTATGCCAACTGTGTACTTGTTTTTACAGCAGTACTGCGCATTTAGAAGCTTGTCAGTTTCTTGTTATCTATAAGTTCACCCAAAAATGAAAATTAATCTCATAATTTACTCAGCCTCATGCCATCCTATATGTGTATGACTTTGTTCTCTAGAAGACAAATCAAGATATTTAGAAGAATATTTCAGCTCTGTAGGTCCATACAATGCAAGTGAATGGTGGCCAGAACTATAAATCTCCAAAAGTCACATAAATCAGCATAAACATAATCCATAAGACTCTAGAAGTTACATCTATTTCTTCAGACATAAATTATTATGTCTAATTGGTGGATGAAATATTTAAGCCCTTTTTTACTACAATCTCTACTTACACTTTTACATTCTTCTTCTGTTTTTTGGCAATTTACATTCTTCGTACATATCGCCACCTACTGGTTTGGGCTGGTCAAAGGTGGAGATTTAAAGAAAAAAAAGGACTTAAATATTGATGTTTCTCACCCACACCTATCATAGCACTTGAGATTATATTTATTTAACCACTGGAGTTTTAGCGATTACTTCTATTCTGCAATTATGTGATTTTGGATGATTAAAAGTTGTAGCCACCATTCGCTTGCATTGTATGAACCTATAGAGCTGAGACATTTTTCTAAAAACCTTCTTTTGTGTTGTGCAGAAGAAGGAAAGTCATAAACATCTGGGATGGGATGAGGTGAGGGGAGTAAATGATGAGAGAATTTTCATTTTCATTGCTTGAAGAGCTCTTTGTAAAACAAAAAGTATTTTCCACCTGTCCATCCCACATAGCAAGTAAGTTTCATGGTCCTGTGGGAGAATGATGGTGTCTTTCAGCAGTTAGACTAGCCGAATACACCCAAACCAGTCGCCCTTGTTACCTGGCTTTAAAAGCAAAGAAACAAGAACTATTTTCTCACATCAGTGATTCAGTGTTGTTTAAAATCCTCTTAACTGTCACTTTGGCACGTAGACAGTTGAGCATGTGGTTTATTTGCAGTAAGGTATCTGAGTATCTCGTGTGCTACCTTTCTGCACAGTTCCACTTGATTCTTGATGTTTTTGATGATGATACTCTCTAGACCTGCATGATGGGAAGTTTTCATGATACATCTTAAAACATACAAAATGGAACATATAAGTGATTTTTAGTTACTTTTTTATATTAACATGTACAGGTAGATTCCATTCACATTTAGCACTTTTTTTTCCTTTTTTTTTTATCCCCTTTTCTCCCAATTTGGAATGCCCAATTCCCACTACTTATTAGGTCCTCGTGATGGCAAGGTTTCTCACCTCAATCCGGGTTGCGGAGGACAATCTCAGCTGCCTCCACTTCTGATACAGTCAATCCTCGCATCTTATCACGTGGCTTGCTGTGCATGACACCACGGAGACTCACAGCATGTGGAGGTCCATGCTACTCTCCACAATCCACGCACAACTCCCCATGCACCCCAGTGCGAGCGAGAACCACTAATCGCGACCGAGGAGGATACCCCATGTGACCCTAACCTCCCTAGCAACCGGGCCAATTTGGTTGCTTAGAAGACCTGGCCGAAGTCACTCAGCATACCCTGGATTCAAATTTGCAACACCAGGGGTGGTAGTGCACCTCAATACTCGCTGAGCTACCCAGACCCCCACATTTAGCACTTTTAATAAAACACGTTACAAGCTTAAAAGAAGCATTACATTTTCAATCTTAAATACTGTAAATCACATTAAGATTGCAGAATATCTTACCCGAAAGATTTGTGCTTCGCCTCACCATTAAGCTTCTCTATAAAGAGCTGGAAAACCACAAGACTCCTTCCTCTCAGGATGGAAGAGTGGAAATGACCACAACATTTCAAAATGGCTGGTTTTCTACTTGAACATTTGTATAAATATGAATTGGATCTCAATTACAGTCAGGTCCATAAATATTGGGACATCGACACAATTCTAATCTTTTTGGCTCTATACACCACCACAATGGATTTTAAATAAAACGAACAAGATGTTCTTTAACTGCAGACTTTCAGATTTAATTTGAGGGTATTTACATCCAAATCAGGTGAACGGTGTAGGAATTACAACAGTTTGTATATGTGCCTCCCACTTTTTAAGGGACCAAAAGTAATGGGACAGATTAACAATCATAAATCAAACTTTCACTTTTTAATACTTGGTTGCAAATCCTTTGCTGTCAATTACAGCCTGAAGTCTGGAACGCATAGACATCACCAGACGCTGGGTTTCATCCCTGGTGATGCTCTGCCAGGCCTCTACTGCAACTGTCTTCAGTTCCTGCTTGTTCTTGGGGAATTCCTTCAGTTTTGTCTTCAGCAAATGAAATTCATGCTCAATCGGATTCAGGTCAGGTGATTGACTTGGCCACTGCATAACATTCCACTTATTTCCCTTAAAAACTCTTTGGTTGCTTTCGCAGTATGCTTCGGGTCATTGTCCATCTGTACTGTGAAGCGCCGTCCAATGAGTTCCTAAGCATTTGGCTGAATATGAGCAGATAATATTGCCCGAAACACTTCAGAATTCATCCTGCTGCTTTTGTCAGCAGTCACATCATCAATAAATACATGAGAACCAGTTCCATTGGCAGCCATACATGCCCACGCCATGACACTACCACCACCATGCTTCACTGATGAGGTGGTATGCTTTGGATCATGAGCAGTTCCTTTCCTTCTCCATACTCTTCTCTTCCCATCACTCTGGTACAAGTTGATCTTTGTCTCATCTGTCCATAGGATGTTGTTCCAGAACTGTGAAGGCTTTTTTAGATGTTGTTTGCCAAACTCTAATCTGGCCTTCCTGTTTTTGAGGCTCACCAATGGTTTACATCTTGTGGTGAACCCTCTGTATTCACTCTGGTGAAGTCTTCTCTTGATTGTTGACTTTGACACACATACACCTGCTTGTTCTTGGGGAATTTTCCCTTCAGTTTTGTCTTCAGCAATTGAAATTCATGCTCAATCGGATTCAGGTCAGGTGGTTGACTTGGCCATTGCATAACATTCCACTTATTTCCCTTAAAAACTCTTTGGTTGCTTTCGCAGTATGCTTCGGGTCATTGTCCATCTGTACTGTGAAGCGCCGTCCAATGAGTTCCGAAGCATTTGGCTGAATATGAGCAGATAATATTGCCCGAAACACTTCAGAATTCATCCTGCTGCTTTTGTCAGCAGTCACATCATCAATAAATACATGAGAACCAGTTCCATTGGCAGCCATACATGCCCACGCCATGACACTACCACCACCATGCTTCACTGATGAGGTGGTATGCTTTGGATCATGAGCAGTTCCTTTCCTTCTCCATACTCTTCTCTTCCCATCACTCTGGTACAGGTTGATCTTTGTCTCATCTGTCCATAGGATGTTGTTCCAGAACTGTGAAGGCTTTTTTAGATGTTGTTTGGCAAACTCTAATCTGGCCTTCCTGTTTTTGAGGCTCACCAATGGTTTACATCTTGTGGTGAACCCTCTGTATTCACTCTGGTGAAGTCTTCTCTTGATTGTTGACTTTGACACACATACACCTACCTCCTGGAGAGTGTTCTTGATCTGGCCAACTGTTGTGAAGGGTGTTTTCTTCACCAGGGAAAGAATTCTTCGGTCATCCACAACAGTTGTTTTCCATGGTCTTTCGGGTCTTTTGGTGTTTCTGAGCTCACCGGTGTGTTCTTTCTTTTTAAGAATGTTCCAAACAGTTGATTTGGCCACACCTAATGTTTTTGCTATCTCTCTGATGGGTTTGTTTTGATTTTTCAGCCTTGCTTCACTGATAGTGACAGCTCTTTGGATCTCATATTGAGAGTTGACAGCAACAGATTCCAAATGCAAATAGCACACTTGAAATGAACTCTGGACCTTTTATCTGCTCCTTGTAAATGGGATAATGAGGGAATAACACACACCTGGCCATGGAACAGCTGAGCAGCCAATTGTCCCATTTGGTCCCTTAAAAAGTGGGAGGCACATATACAAACTGTTGTAATTCCTACACCGTTCACCTGATTTGGATGTAAATACCCTCAAATTAAAGCTGAAAGTCTGCAGTTAAAGCACATCTTGTTTGTTTCATTTAAAATCCATTGTGGTGGTGTATAGAGCCAAAAAGATTAGAATTGTGTCGATGTCCCAATATTTATGGACCTGACTGTAGATACTTTACAGAAGAAATGGCTGAACTAGAAACCAGATGTTTTTTGTAGTTCTTGAGAAGTGTTGTCTGTAGGAGAGAATAAATCCCATTTGCGTGGACTTTGTGCTTTGTAACTTTGGCGATCTTTTATGTACACAAAGAGCTGTTTAACACTAAAGGAAAGGTAAAATCCCAAAAAGCATAATAGGTTCTCTTTAAAATAAAGAAGTGATCCTAACTGACCAAAGACAGGGAATGTTTCTATAATTAAATGTCAAAAATAATTGATTGAAAGTTATTTATAACTTTATTTGTAATTTCAAATGTATTGGATAATATTCATATATACTGAATATACAGTGGGAAGAAAAAGTATGTGAACCCTTTGGAATTATCAGCATGTATGTATATTGATATTCTTCTTAGTTACAACAATGAACAAACTCAGTCTGTTTTATCTAATACACAAATTAATGCATTGAACTTGTACATATTGAATACACCATTCAAACATTCACAGTGTAGATTGGCAAAGTATGTGAACTCATAGGCTAATTACATAAACAAAAGCTAAATAGAGTCAGGGTTAGAGCTATTTTGCCTTATAAAAAGCAATCAAATATTTTGAGTTTGCTATTCACAAGAAGCATCTGCTGAAGTGGACCATCCCTCGCAAAAAAGAGATCTCAGAAGACCTACAATCAAGAATTGTTGCTTTGCAGAAAGCTGGAAAAGGGTTACAAAGTTATCTCGAAGACCTTAGGTATTCATCTGTCAGCAGTTTGTCACATTTATAGACACAAATTGTCTATAAAGGGAGATGATTTAGTACTGTGTCTACTCTCCCTATAAGTCTGCATCCAGCCCAGGTGACTCAAAGGGTGCGTGCAAAATGCTAGAGTTAAAGCTAAAGACTTTAATGAATCATTGGAACTGGTCAACATCTCTGTTCATGAGTCATTAAGCAGGCATTGTGTGTACATGGCAGGACACCACAAAGGAAGCTGCTGGGCTCTTTTGCAATCATGGGTAGTGTAGTTCTTCAGCAGTATTTCCACTAATAAATAAAAAAAAAAAATAATTAGGTTGAAATAACATGACTGATGGCTTCAACGGAAGCATCTACCTTCAATCAACAAACTTGTAGCTCACGGTAGATCTGTCTTTAAAAGTTTAGGAGTTATAGTTAATAATCAACTCACCTATGAAAATAAATGAATGAGATTTTTACTTCTGCAACCTGACTGTTGAGCTCTGTACCATTTGTCAATAACAGTCTTTGTAAAAGTTCAAATCCTTTAAATCCTTCTTGTGCAAAATGTATCTTGAAGTCTTTAAACTAAAATAATATTTTTAACTCTGCAAGTGTTGGGGATTTTAACTGCTTTTAGAGGCCCAAGAGATTTGTGGCCTCAACAGTTCATTCTGTCTTTGAGTCTGGTAAACATGTGGTGAGAAGCAATTTTTTGTATAATTTGTTTTGAAGATTTGAGGTCTAACTGCAACTTAAAAAGTTTAGTGTCTAAAAACTGCAGGAAACAATTCCATTGTAATAGCCTGGACAAAAAGCAAGTGCCAGAACAATGGTTTCTTCTTTCCCCCTCAAAGAATGATAAAATAAGAGTTTAGGCCAAAAGTACAATACCTAAGCATATTTATCGCATTTAAGTGAGTGATATTAGTACCATTTATCCTGTAGTAAAATTCAGCAGGGGTGAATTTTCCATAGTGTTCACCTGTTTGTCCAGTTGAGCTTGGAGAAATGGTTAGGCTCTCAATGCAACTGAGCCATTAGAGAAAGAAAGGGAATTGATTAAGTTCACATGCTTACTGTACAATCTCCAATGCGTTAAATAAGGCGTGACTTGAGCCCTCATGCCTGGCCCAAAGTAGTATTTATTATTGACCTTTTAAGCATTACTTTAAGTATCTTATATTTTGCTTATTACTATTGCATTGGTTGAAACTGGTTTAAATGCAAACAACTTGAGAAGAGCAGCTCTTAGTTTAATGTCTTGGTTGTTAAATTCCTGGTAGACTTCAATTCTTGATTCTTTACCTCCTGTACAAGACGTTGTGCAAAGGGTCAGTATTGCAGTGCAGCATCGGCAGAGCCCATACTCATCTTCCTGTTCCTGTTTGTGTGAGTAAGGTACATGCAGCTTTGAAATCTGTTTCTGTAGGAATCCAGGGCCAAAGCCAATACAGGGGCCTTCGACTCTCTCATTCTCAACAGCACCAAATGGGAACAAACAGATAACGAATATCTGTTATTACTTTCAGAGGCTTGATTGGAGTTCATGTTTGTTTATTTTTATTAATGGAGTTCTTACCCACATCAGCTGTTAAATTACCTGACTGAATAAGAGGCACGAGAACAATAATGGAGTATGCAATGGCATCTGGACCAGTGTATTCCACGTGCATGAATAAAATATCGAGGAGTTCTTTTAAATCACAGATCAGCAATACAAGTTTATGTTTTGTCATTCTTTAACAGTAGTATTTAATAACCCTATTTAAGTAAGCATAATCTATCTCTCCTGTACGAGTTGATTGAGGATAGCATGACAGTGGGCAGGAGTCTGGTCCGTTCTCAGCACTTCATTCAATAGTGCAGACTTTAGGCCACTGTCCATAGAATTTACTAAGTGCTGGGAATTTATTAAAGATATATATATATCTTTAATAAATTCCCAGCACTATAAATCTATGTATAAATCTATGTATAATATATATATATATATATATATATATATATATATATATATATATATATATCTTTAATAAATTCCCAGCACTTAGTAAATTCTATGTATAAATTCTATGTATAATATATATATATATATATATATATATATATATATATATATATATATATATATATATATATATATTCTCAACAGCACCAAATGGGAAAGCATTTGTGGTATGTGTTGAATACCACAAAAGTTTTAGTTATAGTAAGTCACTTTCAATGGAGGTGAATGGGGCCAGTCCATAAACGGTAAAACTATGCACGGTTTCAAAAGTTTAACCACAAAATGCATACATTATTCATGTTAGCATGATTTTAGTGTAATAAAATCAGGGATTTACCACGTTACAGCATGCATTGCTATGAACTGGCCCCATTCTACTATTGTAGGTGGCTTACTGTAACAAAAAATTTTGCTTTTTTAAACAAAGAGGGACGAGTTTAATTATTTTAGTAGTAACCAACTTCATTCCACAAATGCAATTGATTGAGCTTTACTTGTATTGAACACTGATCATTCATTTAATTTAATTAATTAACACATATATACAGTATTCTGCAAAAAACTGAAATTATGTGATTCACAATCATGATCATGACAGCATTGTGTTTGATGGACAATGATTCCATATTTTAAAATTGGTCATTTGAAAATAAGGTGTATTGGTGCACTTTTAAGGTCTGCTTTAAAACAACTAAGACTTTCCTTACTGTGTACATGTATGGAAAAGTGGAGCAGTGTAAGAAATGGGTGAATCAACAGCACTTAAAGGAGTGCTCCTACTAAGAGGGCTTACAGCAGAGCAAGAAATCTGACAGAAAGTTCTGCCAATCCCAGCAGAGTCATATCTGAAAAATTTGCCATGTAACTATGTTGTGGTACCTTCCTGTCTCTCAGGGACCAGAAATTTAAAATGGCACCCCCTTGTTTTAATTTTGTATGCATATATATATATATATATATATATATATATATATATATATATATATATATATATATATATGTATATAAGTCAAGTATCAAGTCAAGTGGTTTTTATTGTCGTTTTAACCATATACAGTTAGTACAGTACACAGTGAAACGAGACAATGTTCCTCCAGGACCATGGTGCTACATAAAAACAACATAGGACAAACACAGGACCACATGAGACTACACAACTAAATAAAATACCTATATAAAATACCTATATATACCTATATACATATATAAAGTGCACGTGCAAACATGTGCAAAAGTACGGGACAGTACAAGAAATTTCTGACAATGAACAGGACCAGTACACAGTATTGCTGCACAGTCGTGAGTCAGCAGAGTGAACAGCAGTGGACTGAGCACACAGCCCTAGGGGGCCCCAGTGCTCAGTGTGGTGGTGGTGGAGATGCTGTTCCCGATCCGGACAGACTGAGGTCTCCCAGTCAGAAGTCCAGGATCCAGTTGCAGAGGGAGGTGTCCAGGCCCAGCAGATTCAGCTTTCCAATCAGGTGCTGAGGAATTATCGTGTTGAATGCTGAGCTTAAATCTATGAACAGCATTCGAACGTATGAGTCCTTTTTGTCTAGGACTCATACGTTGAGTGGGTGAGGGCCAGATGGAGGGTTTTGGCGATGGCGTCGTCCGTTGAACTGTTTGGACTATACGCAAACTGCAGTGGGTCTAGTGAGGGGGCAGCTGGGTCTTACTGTGCCTCATGACGAGCCTCTCGAAGCACTTCATGGTGATTGGTGTGAGTGCGACGGGACGGTAGTTGTTGAGGCAGGACACTGAAGACTTCTTTGGCATGGGGATGATGGTGGTGGCCTTGAAGCACGTTGGAACAATGGCGCTGCTCAGAGAGATGTTGAATATGTCGGTAAGAATATCTGCTAGCTGGTCTGCACATCCTCTGAGCACTCTGCCAGGAATGTTGTCTGGTCCAGCAGCCTTCCGTGGGTTGACTCTACGTAGAGTTTTCCTCACATCAGCCGTGGTAAGACAGAGCACCTGGTCATTGGGAGGAGGGGTGGTCTTCCTCGCCACCACGTCATTCTGCACTTCAAACCGAGCATAGAAGTCGTTCAGCGCATCTGGAAGGGAGGTATCTTTGTCACAGGCAACATTGGTGATGGCCTGGATGCCCTGCCACATGTGCCGCATGTCACCGCTGTCCTGGAAGTGACTGTGGATTCTCTGGGAGTGTGCACGCTTTGCCTCTCTGATTGCCCGGGACAGTTTGGCCCTAGCTGTTCTTAGGGCTGCCTTATCTCCTGCTCTGAAGGCGGAGTCTCGGGTCCTCAGCAGCGTGCGGACCTCCGCAGTCAACCACGGCTTCTGGTTGGAGCATGTGGTGATGGTCTTGGAGATGGTCTTGAGCATTCAGCAGTTCGCTCATAGCCCCATACAGTTAACAGAGCGCTTCCTTAGCATTAGCGCTGGGAGGAATGTAAACTCCGGTTATGCAAACAGTGGTGAATTCCCGTGGTAAATAAAAAGCTCTGCATCTAACAGTCACAAGCTCCAACAGTGATGATCAGTAACTAGAGACTAGCATAGAGTTCTTGCACCATTCCGTGTTGATGTAAACACACAAGCCACCACCACAAGTCTTACCGCAGAGATACATACATATATATAGATATATATCTATATATATGTAAGGAATAAGCGCAGAGTGATTGTTACACCTTGGGTGTGCATTTTTTTTCAATAATTCAACAGGCCTGAGTCAATTATTCCACTTATACCACAGTTACCATACATTAAGTCATCGTTCGGGGTTTTACCTCAAATCATGTTCTGGTTTTCGTCCCTAAAGAGAAGAACTATTTTCTTTCACCACAAGTACAGCGTCTTAGCCTGTCATAGAGTCATAGCCTTCGTTGCTAGTTCGAAAACGTCACTTTGGATTGCGGGGCTTGGGTTGCTTTACTGGAGCACTTACTGGAGAAATAAGGTAATATAATATAATAATATTAGTGCATTGGTGCGTGTGTTTGAGTTTGTATTTGAGGGATCGAAAGAGAGAAACTCAGAAACTGAGAGATATCGCTTCTGGGATTACCTTTTTTGTTGCAGCTCTCGTCAGAAGTAAAATCGTGTGTATTTGTGAGCAAGAGATCACGTGTGGAATTACATGTGTTTAAAGTGGCTCTCATCAGGAATAACATCGCTTCAAATTGCCAAGGTGTAAGTTTAAGTTTACTTCTCAGCAGCATCTAGTGTTGCCATTCTTGTACAGCTTTTCCATTGATAAACAACTGTTTACAATCCCAGTGAGTCCAGGCACTGCACTGAATTTGCTCAGAAGAGTTTGTGGGAGCGTGACGGTGCTTTCCAATATAGCTATGTGATTCTGATTAGGGCAAAATACATTGACACATAAGAAGTTTCACATATTAAAAAATGTTTCGGATAATAGAAACGGTTGTATTGATCAAGTTGCAGAGGGTGCGGCTCTATTTGTTGGTAATGACATGAGTCTCAATGTGTGTGTGTGTGTGTGTGTGTGTGTGTGTGTGTATGTGTGCAAGCTTGGGGAGTAACGGAATACTTGTAACGACGTTACATAATCAGGATACAAAAATGTATCTCACATTAATCACATGAAATAAATTTTGCACATTGTGCACAACCACTTCCCAATGGTGAGCCGCGCATTATATAATGTATGAACATACAAAGGTTGCATAAAGAGTACAGCGCTTGCACGAGATGCTCACACTTTTTCAATAAGGCTTTCCCACTCCAAAGCCCACACATTATGCGCAACCGCTTCCCAATGGTGAGAAGCAAATTGCCATTTGTCACGTTAAGCGGATGTGTGGTGATCTCTTACTGGCATTCCAACTGGGTGCTAAAATCTAAAATCATAACATTTGCACGTCAGCCACCCCATATCACAGGTGTTCTGTCTTCCACGGTTTCATCCGAAGACACGCCGGTGTTTTGAGTCAAAATGCACAATCTTCCCTCAAAGAAGATTTGCGTCTGTCTCTGCCCGCATGTTCACGAAATATATCGATGCAGCCCTCGCCCCCATTGAAAATGAATTGTGTGTGTGTGTGTGTGTGTGTGTGTGTGTGTGTGTGAGCGCACGGTTAGTACAAGATAGAGAGAACAGGGTGACGGCACCAAAGTCAGTTTAGCAATCTTGGGAGAGACGGGAACCGTTAGTTTCACTCAGAGACGCAGTGAATGGCTCGTAATCCGTCCGCCGCGGTCGTTGGTTCTTTAATGGAATAACTCTGTGTGCCGGTCTCACCTGCAATGATGGAAATGCATAAAAAGCCATGGTTGGGTGACAACACAGCAATGAGCAGCAAATTAGCAGCAATGAGCGGACTCAGCGGAGAACGCAGGTAGAATGGTAGAAGGGAGGCAGTTTCCTCACTCTGTCAGCGGGCGGTGCAGTGGCTGATTCTTGGCAGGTTGGCAGCGAATACTGTTGCTGGAAGCAAGATTTAAAAGGAATCTCCAGGGTTTTATACTCTCGATGACATCATGGTTGAGGGATTTGTTCTGTTGTGTGTTTCATCCAATAGGAATTGAGAGTTCAATCCTTCAGAATTTCACACCTAGGTGTAAAGTGAGCCAGGCTTGATGGGATCTGTAGTCTGTTTGGACTCCCTTTGTTTGATTTTGGCGCTGTTGTTTGTGTTATCAGAGTGTTTTTACAGGCCTCAGTCAGGCTTTATGACTGTGTGTAGTCCTGCCTTTCTCTCCAATCAGAGCACATGAGGCCCAACAACATGTAAACTGATATATGCTATGTCTTTGACTTCCTGATAAGAACTATTGTAGACCCTGATTTCTGGTGTATAGAGACAAACCAGGTTTGAGCAATAGGATTTAAACAGCAGCTGTGAGGTTTGCTCTGTCTATTACATTGTGGTAAAAAGCTATAACAAAAGGCACAATGTAAATATTACAGGAAAGGGGAGGCTGGTTGCATGTCAGCTTCAGATTTGCCTGTGGCTAATTGAAGACTGCTGATTTAGTGTTTTTACAGAGAACAGACTTTGTATATTTAAAGTCGAGAGATGGAAACTCTCTCACAGAATGTTGACAGACCAACAGTTTTGTTGTTTTTATGTGGTCAGCCCATGTCTTTTGCACACAATGTTCAAAAGGTGTAGCACTGGAAATTTGTATGAGATAATTTAACTTGTTTGTTGATTTCCATTTTTATAAAGCAACATATTCTTATAAATCAACCCCACTGGAACCAACTGAGTTTTTACTTATTGTGTAATGTGTATTGTTATTGTGTAATTTTCATGAACAAATGTACCACAATAAAGCTTCAGGATAGTTGTAATGGTGTGAAAAATGTATAATTCATCAAACTTTGTTAAATAGATGGGTTGCTTCTCAATCAGATGCAGAGAGAGATTGAGCAAGGGATGATCCACATTTCATTAAGGTGGGGGAGGTTGGAATATTAAATCAACACCAGTATTTAATTTAACATCAGCGCCCAGCAATTAGTCTTTGTGCTTATCGAACATTATAATAGCACTACTTCCCTGTACTGCATGAGTTTGATTAAGAAAGATGTGTTGTGTTCTTTTGTGTTACTGATTTGGTATGAACCCTCTTTCTTCAATCAATGGTATATTCCTCTCGTGTTGCAATCTTCAGTTTGCGGGAAGCACTCTGAAGAGAGGTACAGGTGAAACTCGAAAAATTAGAATATCGTGCAAAAGTTCATTAATTTCAGTAATTCAACTTAAAAGGTGAAACTAATATATTATATAGACTCATTACAAGCAAAGTAAGATATTTCAAGCCTTTCTTTGATATAATTTTTATGATTATGGCTTACAGCTTATGAAAACCCCAAATTCAGAATCTCAGAAAATTAGAATATTACATGAAATCAATAAAAAAAAGGATTTTAAATACAGAAATGTCGGCCCTCTGAAAAGTATAATCATGCATATGTACTCAGTACTTGGTTTGGGCCCCTTTGCATTAATTACTGCCTCAATGCGGCGTGGCATGGATGCTATCAGCCTGTGGCACTGCTGAGGTGTTATGGAAGACCAAGATGCTTCAATAGCGGCCTTCAGCTCTTCTGCATTGTTTGGTCTCATGTCTCTCATCTTTCTCTTGGCAATGTCCCATAGATTCTCTATGGGGTTCAGGTCAGGCGAGTTTGCTGGCCAATCAAGCACAGTAATACCATGGTCATTGAACCAGGTTTTGGTACTTTTGGCAGTGTGGGCAGGTGCCAAGTCCTGCTGGAAAATGAAGTCAGCATCTCCATAAAGCTTGTCTGCTGAAGGAAGCATGAAGTGCTCTAAAATGTCCCGGTAGACGGCTGCGTTGACTCTGGACTTAATAAAGCACAGTGGACCAACACCAGCCGATGACATGGCTCCTCAAACCAACACAGACTGTGGAAACTTCACACTGGACTTCAAGCATCTTGGATTGTGTGCCTCTCCATTTTTCCTCCAGACTCTGGGACCTTGGTTTCCAAATGAGATGCAAAATTTGTTCTCATCAGAAAAGAGGACTTTGGACCACTGAGCAACAGACCAGTTCTTTTTTTCTTTAGCCCGGGTAAGACGCTTCTGATGTTGTTTGTTGTTCAGGAGCGGCTTGACAAGAGGAATATGACATTTGAAGCCTCAGTCCATTCCTTGTGAAGCTCCCCCACACATTTGAATGGCCTTTTCCTGACAATCCTCTTACAATACTGTAACTCCTGACAATACTGAACCTTTTCACAATATTCTAATTTTCTGAGATTCTGAATTTGGGGTTTTCATAAGCTGTAAGCCATAATCATAAAAATTATATCAAATAAAGGCTTGAAATAGCTTACTTTGCTTGTAATGAGTCTATATAATATATTAGTTTCACCTTTTAAGTTGAATTACTGAAATTAATGAACTTTTGCACGATATTCTAATTTTTCGAGTTTCACCTGTATGTTTCTCCGTTAATGGACAATTCAAACAAGGTTTTAGAGCATATTAAATAGAATTTATTATGAAATCAGAACAAAATATGGTGGTAATACTGTTGGTGACCCTGTTGTGTGTTAAATAGATGGTTCTTCATGTTTAATATAGTACATAAACTGTATTGCTTTAAACGTGCAATTGTGTCATATTTGTATGAACTGTTTACATTTTAAGTATCAATTGATGCCCTGTGTTGGTTTTCATGGGTATGAGGATGCCTGTTAATGTTGATTTGGGTTTCACTTAATTTCATTTTGATGAGAAGAGTGGTTAAAGAGCAACATGCAGGTTGAATTTATAACTGAATTAATACTTTATATTGTCTGCAGAGGTCTTTTAAAAACACAAATGTAGAAATTACTAATGAAATCTCATTTGATGTAGAGATTTTGATGAAAATGTGCTAGGCTTTGGAATACGCCTTTCCCGCTATAGCAACGCGTCATATGACGTAGGGCGAGGCAAACAAAAGCGCTCGCGGTCAGCTCTCTCATTGTTGGGGGTTGATGTAGTTAGAGCAGTAGTGAGAGACAGAAAGTTTTAGATCGAGTTTTAGAGAAGCCATAATGGTAAATTATTATGTTTGTGCTGGTTGCACGAATTCCAGCCTGTCAGGACATCGTGTCCATCATTTTCCTTCTAGGAAAAACAAGGCTTTTCGGTCTTGAGTGCGTTTTGTGCAGGTGAAGAGAGCAGACTTCACTGCCGCGTCTGTTACCACACACTCGGTCGTTTGTGGCGCACATTTCACTCCGGAGAATTATCGACCTGGAGATTTGTTGGAGTCTCGGATGGGATTTCGGAGTAAGGACCACGTGAGGCTGATTACTGATGCTTTTTCCTACTTAGGTAAAGTTGGTTTTATATTCGCACATTCGCGTTAAAGAACTTTTTCAATTAAATAGTCAATAAAGCTATTTTTTTCAGATTCGAAGCAGCTACATGATATTGACAACAAAGGTTGTGAACTACAACTTTTTTTACCATCGATCAAAATGGGCAAGTATATTTTTAAGCATGTACTTTAGAGATGAATATTCAATGTGTGTCGTAACCAAGATAGTGACCGTCTAAAAAGTTCATATTGTTTTTCATCGTGTGCAAACAGACAACTACATTTTAGCCAACTGCAGATGTAGCCTACTGGCAAATATCTCTCACATTATGTGTTCTGATGCTATAGAATGTCCTTTAGCAACAAAACCTGCATTATAATGATGGTGTTTATAAATGTGTTTATGAAATAATAATGAATGAATCTGTACATGAACTGTAATTTGGTAACAATCCAGACTGTAGAAAGGAAAATCATGTTTAATCTCCTGAACATAGTTAATTGCTTCATTTTACAACCGTTTATATTTATTTATTTATTTGAGAAAAAAAAATGAAAAAGAACTGTGTAAGTGTGGTGGTTTTAATAATGACATATGATTTATTTCAAAAGGTTTTGAAAAGCATCGAGACGACTGCTACAAAGCAAGTTGGATCATCTTGTCTGGACCCTACAGAACATACTACAGCCCATGTCTTGCTGTTTTATTCACCTCTGTTTTTCTGTTTTTATCTGTGATAAAGAATGTGTAACAGTGTTCTCCAGGTGTTGAATAAAAAGAATGGCTAAACTCTATTTTATGTTTTCCTGTTGTATGACATCTGTGTTTAACATGGAACAATAACACAATTCATGTACATTGATTGATGTTTACAGTTCTGCAGAAATATTACTGTCCGTGGTACTGAATCCATCAGATTATTGACAAGTACTCAGAAAACATTACAGCAAACATGATGTTTAATTTGGGTGTGGATTTTGGAATAAACTGCTGCTTCAATGTAAATGTAATAAGTGACTTATCAAGGTATTCATCAATATTTTTCTTTCTAAATATCACGTGAGTTGAATGACTTCTCTAGGCTTGTGAGATTTTACTTTGTTATAGAAGTTACCAGTGTAATTACTGAAATGTTCTTTTCATGTATTCTTTAATGTCTGTATCTGATATCTGAATGCAGTAACAGTGCTTGCTAATTTAGCCTGGCTTCCAGAAATGAATCTGGAATCAGCAATGTTGAGATATTTTGTTGATATTAAGTCATTGAAGGAAAATTATATTGTCTGTTTTATAAAGGGAATTATGGGGCGGAGATAATTTGCCAGGACAAGTGGGGTGAGGCATACACACATTGTCTGGTACCCTAAAAGTGTCAGTCAGAAAGTTGTTTATTTTATGTTCATCTTAATACAATACACAATACAGAACTGCACAACATGTCCCTTCTGCAAGAGGTTTAGCTAAGAGAACATTCATTTGTCACTTTATTCTGAGACATTCAAGCATTTGTGTCTGTCTATGGACACTTAAAGACTTCTAAATCAGTCAGCTACATTTGAGGCATACAAATTAATAAAAGAAAAGCAGCAAGCATACATTTCAAATGATAATAATGGTAAACACATCAAACTAATAGTAATGTTTCTTACAATATGAGTGATTAGATTTGGTTAAATTATATTTAATATACAAATGATTAAATGATAAAGCATAAGCAAAATTGATAAAACATAAGCAAGAAAATATATATACGTATGTATTTTTTCTGCTTCATCAAATACATACATATTTTTTACAATTTAAACACACTTTTAGCATGAGCTCCTCTAACTGAATAGCTTACAAACACAAACCACAAATCCATGGTTCCTCTTTTGGTGGCAGATTAATTTCGAGGCACTGGACATGAAACCACCTCTGGCATAATTCACATTGAACCTGGAAGAAAAATAGGACATTGTTAGATTTATTCAGAAACTGTTGTAATTATGAAATGTATTTGTGAAAACTCATTTTCTCTTCAATTTCTTTTCACTTTCAACAAATAGGCAATAATGACATAAAGAATACCCAGGTGCAGAGCTCCTCTGTTTGGTCCTTAGTGTCTTTTTGTCCACATACAGAGCAATACTCATCTCTCGACACTGCAATTATGATAATGTAGATAATTATACTCCATCACTCTGTCTCTGGAAATAAACTGTTCTTTCAAAATAGTTTGCCAATACCTGATGCCTGCAAAATTGTTTTGGCAACATTTTTCCTGATGTGGCACATCTCCTCTTTGCTGGGTATTATGTTGATGCTCTCAGGAATTTTTGGAAAGTGCTCCACCACCTGCTTGGCCATCTAGAAGGAGAGCGGAGAACATTACTAGTCTCATATGGGAAAATGTGAGAACAGTGTTTATGTAAAGTAGTTTTCCCTCCATTTACCTGCATCACAAAGACACCGCAGCTGAAAGCATCCTCCTGGAACGAATGGTGTATTGTCCCAGGCTTCCACATAGTGTCCACCCAGTCTTTTCTTCCATGCTGGTTTCCTCTCTTCCTGAAATATTCCCTGTTGTAGGAAAAATACAGTGTGTGGGGTTGTGGTGGTCTTCAGCAACATCCATATGCTAATATTCCAATATTAGTGTTGTAGATCGAAAAAGGTTACAGATTTTTTAAACAACATAACATACACAAATTTTTTGCATGCTTGTGTGGCAAGTTTCATTTCATCACTACCACGTTGAGGGTCAAGTATGAAAATGGTGTTAGTTGTAGCATGTAGACACTAAATATTAAAAAAAAAAAAATAAGAATTAGTCATTCAATTAAATGTCTGTGAAAAGGTCAAACATTTATGTATGGGTGTATCAATGTTTATCTGTAATAGTCATACAACACAATAATTGTATTTTTTACTTATAATATATTTTTACTTACCACAAACCTCCAGTGCATGTGTCTGATATTTACAACAGAGATGACCCCATCATATTGCTCAAAGTTGACCTATATATCAGAAATGTAAATAAACGTATAAACGTAAAATACATGTACATATAAAAATGCAGAATCATAAGTAGTTGCACTCACTTTTTTCAAACCTTGTCGTATGACCTGGTCTTCTGGGCCATTTAAAATGACACCTGTGGTGTAATGGCTTAGGTGGTAGATATTTGCACCCTTTGCATTAAGTACAGCTCTTAAATAGCACTCGATCGTCTGGGGAAAAAAAAAGATAAATCATTGCAATTATTCAATTTATTTAAATTAGTACGTACATTGAGAAAAAAACATTTAGTATCTGGCATTTACTTTTTCTTAGGTACAACATTTTTTATAGTTTATAAATGTATATGTATAGTACAATTTTGTATTTACTAGATATTTTTGTTATGGTATGTGTACCTCTCCAAATAACCAGTCATGCGGCTTCAGTGTTAGGAACTCCTCGTGATGTAACAGGAACTCCAGATTCTGATCGTCAGACTTCACAATGGCTACAACCAGTTCATTGTGCGGTTTTGTCCATAACATGTCAATCTGTGAATGTTACACACTTCATATAGTCAATAATAAGTTAGCTGAATATATGCAATAAATAGTTTCATTTGTTGTACTAACTTAATTACCTCTTCCTCTACAGGGAGTGCCTCTGCAGGAAGCTGCATTGGCTCAGGACTTGACTGTTTGTGGCTTTTTGGCTTATCTTTGTGGATCCTTCTTTTCTTTTTTGGTGGAACAGGCATTCTCTGAGGAACAGAAAAGAATTTGGATTTGGTGTTTGGGAAACGTTCTTCCTTCTTCTTCATCCAAGTTTCTTGACACTGATCAAGGTTCAGAGGTGGCTCAGGCTGGAGCAACAGCTTTTGAGGAAGGTTATGCAGAATGATGTGCTCTGTATGTCTTGTTTGCAGAGACTGATGCATTTTTCTTATGAAGATTCCTGGTTTGACATTTTGTTCTTTATGCATTATGGAATGTTTGACAATTCCAAACCACCTTTCTATGTGACAATTGGTATCTCTTGTTTTTGGTAGTGTCAATGTTGTCACCAAATCCTGTTCACAAGATTCATACCTACCGGTAGTCAGGTCTCCCAACAGCAAGCCACTCCAAAGAGGAAAAATGGCAAGGTAGGTATCAAAGAGGACAGTGAGGATGCCCGGACAAAAGTATGGGTTGTCCTCTTTGGCCAAACATGTCTCATCACCTTCCTCTTCTTCCTTCAGCTCTTTCATTGCTGGAAGAAAGCAGTGAATGGTGATCTGCCAATGATGGTCATTGCATGTCTTCTCTCTTCACTTTCACACATTTCCCAGTCTTCAGATTGGGAAGTTTCTTCCAGTGTATCCTCTTTGGATCTTGAAATGACACTCTCCAAATCACACAGACTTTCTTTGACAAGGTTTGTGTTTTGTGGGGTTGTGAGCAGGCCACAAAATGCACGGAACACAATTCTTGATTCAGTCATGTTGTTGGCATTTTGGAGTCTTGCTGAAAGCATACGTGGCAAAGTCTCTCAGTCCTTTGTCATCTGTTTGCCTAGAGATTGCCTGTCTGACAGCTTTCAAAATGTGTGCAGAGCAAATGTGCAAGACAGTATATGACTTCATTTCATCCCATGATGTTTTCCCAATGCAGAACTTGTATGCTCTGTCGAGGTAAGAGCTGATGTGCTCTTTGTTGAAAGCAAGCATTACACTTTGTATTAAAGCCCAGCTGTAATCAGTCTCGACCTGGTGAACATTTATTTGTGTGTATTTTGACAAATGCAATGTAAATTGCATGAGCCAGAATGTGATTGGTGGTATTGAGTGATTGTTGGAGAGCATTTCACAGATGGGAAGAGGTGGAGCATCTCTAGCGTTCCCTGGAAGAACGAGTGCATAGTACAGCACACGCTCGGCTGTTCCGGTATTTTTGACACAACTCCTCCAGTGGCATCAAGATAGAGGGACACAGGAGACTTACTTCGCAAATGATGCACAAGAATGCTGATGCCAAGCTCGGTGTACTGAATGAACAATGAACAGATTCATACTGAAAAGCTGTACGTAGCCTGGTACCTTGAAGTATTTTGTGTCACATTCCTTGAGCAATGTCTGCATTAAGTATATTTCCATCATGACATTGGAGTGAATGGACTCCTTTTTCCTCATTTCTGAGCCTATAACTTTCAACACTTTTTTATTGAGAGATTCCGTCATGTTCCCAGCCAGGAGCTGCTCGTTTGGTGTTGATTGTAGTCGCTGTAAAAACACTGACTGGGTCCATGCGTTAGGGCCTTTGCTATTTTCCCTCTTTTTAGTTTGGTTGCTGGCCTAGCCTTTTTCTCTGAAAGTTTGTGGTGTATATCTCCAGTTTGTTGGACTAACATTTTCACATCACATTTTCCCAGTGCAGCAGGATTATTTTGCATTGTGAAAGTGTATTTGGCTGGGCAAGTTGAAAATGTGCAGACTGCCTTTATATGTATTAATTACAATACAGTAATACAGGCTACAGTTGCCACATTAGAAGTAATTGAATCCATAATGTTTGTAATATTATCCAGTGTGTTATCAAAAGGTGTGATGAAGTACAGCCATGAGGTTCTGTGCTAACAGAGTTTGATGGTAATACAGTGAATGATTTCACTCTTTGACCAAATCTATACAGTAGTGGACCTTTACAGATGAAGGTTGAGTTACAATAATGTAACTACCATTTTTACAGTATCACATGGCATATATACTGTAATGTAAAATGCATTTTATTCCATCTGTCTCCCTTCCACTGATGCATCTCTGATCAATCTGATGTTTTCATTGAGTGTTTCCTCTCCCTTACACTCTATTCTGCTTTACAGTGTTTGCACAAATGACAAATTTATCTGTATCTCTCTCTCTCTCTCTCTCTCTCTCTCTCTCTCTCTCTCTGTCACACACACACACACACACATGCTTGTGCACACACTTTGAACATTGTGGTGGTTAATATCTATAAATCACTTATGTAAAAATAATTCATTTGGTTATCCATATCGAAAAATTGCAAACAAGTTCTATAGAAACTGTGTATTGAATCAATATCTATAGAAATGCATAGGTGTACCAAATGATTCATTGATTAACCATTAAGATCATTTGGATTAAATAATAGACAAATGTAGTAAACTAAACAAGAAGAGATGCAAATCAAAAGTTTGATAGTAAGAGCTTTCTGAAAGACAGTGACTGTGAATGAAACATTTATGTAGATGAAACACTTATTTTGTGTTGTGAAAAGGATACTTTGTGATTTTGTGAATTGTACTTACACAATTGAAAACATGATGAAATGTTTGAAAAAAATGCACTTTTGATGATCTGTTGTGATATTAGCACTAAGACTTTGGAAAATGTACATCTTGTGAAAATAGTACCAAAGCTGAATAAAAACTTTTAATACTTTTGTTATCTTAAACAAATAATATAAAATATTGAAATAAATAAGCACACTGTAAAAGCTTCTTATTTATTTTAGTATTGTGATTGAATTATTTTACCTTGATCTGCGGGTTGGATTTCTTCAGTCCCATTGGTGTGATGTTCTGCAGCCAGATGTACTTGTTCTCTCAGGCCTCTGCGGTTATGATTCCAGACGACCCATAACCAATGGCGATTTTTCTGTGTGTCTTCATTAAGTAAATCTATGGCAAGTTGGGACCATATCTCTGAGGAATATTCTGTGTTTCTATTCAAAATATCAGCTTTCTGCAGCGTCTTTATCATAGAATCAATCCCTCCAGCCTGTGACCATAGATCTGATCTTACAGGTGTGGTGCCTTTTTTAGGCCTCCCCATTCTACAGTGTGAGAGATAGTGTCAAAGTCTGACTATGCCGTTCACATCCCTATTCACTGTCTCACAAAACGTCTGTCCCTCTCTCTGTCTCACAGAGTCATTGTTTCTGACTCCATCTGACCAGCAGATGATTACAGTATGAATAACAACGGAGATGGACAACATTTCCCATAAGAAAGTTCCCATAACTTTCTTATGGGAAAGTTTGGAGATGGACAACATTTTTACCCTATCAGCTACTTGTGATAAGATAAAACAAAGTTCACATCGAGGCCTGTGGTAACTTTCCATTGTTATTCATACTTTCTTTGGGGGAATTAAAGTCGTTATTTCTGGGAAAGACAGGCACACACAGCCAGTGTATTGTGAGCTGAACACGCAGTGACACGGGCTGGACTTGAATGACCCAGATCAATTAAGGCCACTGGGAGCAATATGGAGCTACACCGACGACCATGGCATCCTATGAGACTTCTTGGACACTGCGGTCTGAGAGCTACGACATGCGTACTGGTTGTTCTGTCATTATTGATTGTTTTACTGCTCACTCCAAAAAAGGCATTGATCCTGAGCCTGTGAGGATGATGATGAATGGTACTGCTTCAGTTAACCATACTTTGCGACCGAGACGCAGTAGGAGAAACAGCAGAAGATTTTTAGCAAGCTTATCTGAGTCCTGGATGGACCATCCCAGCCCTCCTCATCCATATGCTATGAACCTGTGGTGGAGACTAACCAACCATACAGCAAAGAAAAGTGGGTTTCGAACTGCTACGTGTGCACACAGTTCGCGCACAGTACCGCTGGAGCGGACCTGTGGCCGCACCAAGATCACAACACATCAACCTTCATGGCTACATTGGCTGTGGCAGCAGCTTTATATAACGAGAATACTATCCTCTTTTTAAACAAC
Source organism: Xyrauchen texanus (assembly GCF_025860055.1). Lineage (NCBI taxonomy): Eukaryota > Metazoa > Chordata > Actinopteri > Cypriniformes > Catostomidae > Xyrauchen > Xyrauchen texanus. The sequence continues at coordinate 25,942,517 of NC_068282.1, read as the reverse complement.
AAGGAATGGACAACAATGAAGGTGTCAAAAAGAGTGTTTGGCAAGGCAGCAGTTGTTTCGGAACATACCAACTAATTTCACATGTTACAGCAGAGTTTCAGGAACTTATGCTTTAGGGGAAACACCAAAGAGTAAATGCAACGTAATCTACAAAGAGAATGACTGTAATCCTATCACACAACAACGTTGTTATAGATGCTTATTTGACCCTACTATTGCCGTTGGGAGTTCGACACAAGCTGTAATGGCTTTCGAATACTTGAAATCACACAAAGCCATACGTGATGCATGTAAGGCTGCTTGTGCAACTGTGCATGTACCAGATGAAGAGGGCACAGGAGTACTAGAAAATGTATACTGGCAGTGTGGGTATGCAATCTATGTGTCTCTGCCTATAAACTGGACAGGAACATGTGCTCTAGTTCAACTGCACGGAGGAGCAATGGTCATACAGCACCAACCACATGAAGTTATGAAACCAAAGAAAAGGGGACTGCTTAACATTGTGCAAGACAGCCCAGTGCCAAGAAATCATCACATCTGGAACATAGCTGAGAAATTGCTGGCTTGTTTTGTGCCTGGAATAGGTGTTGCATCAGTAATGGAAGAGGTACAGGTAACCAGGTATGAACTGATTTCTTTCATTGACACGACAAATATTATGATGGAAGGCATCAAGGAGGAGCTGAGAGGACTAAGACTCATGGTTCTGCAGAATCGTTTAGTTTTAGACCAACTTACGGCATCACAAGTTGGCGTTTGTGTGATAGTGGGAGAAACGTGCTGCACATACATTCCAGATAATGATGCAAAAGGCCATGTCATTGAAGAAGGGATACATAATTTGACCTTCATGTCAAAGACTCTGACAGATCGGGAAACTAATTCATTCTCTTTTGGATGGGGATGGTTTAAAGGTATTTTTAGTAATGTGACAAATGCGATGATGATGGTAATTTGTATAGTTTGCTCGTTCTTGTTGATCTTGTGTTTGTGGCCATGTGTAATGCAATTGATTAGAAATGCTGTGTCATCTACGTTTCAACATCATCATGATTTGCATGTATGTGACACATATGATTCCAGTCAAAGTGGCAGTGAAGATGACATTTAAACTTAATTACCTAGGGTGACAAGGTAATGATTAGAAGGATAAGAGCAGATGTTATCTGTGGTACGAGATAACTGTTGTAAGAGTTAAGAAGAAGGGTATATGTTAGCTTGCTTAAATGTAAGAGATGTCTCACAAAAAAAAAAAATTATGGTGTGTTTTGAATCCATGTAAATTAGCATTTCTGATGATGTACTGTTGTAATGTAAATACTATGTGTGATCAAAATTATTTAGTTCATGCATGCATGTAGTTTACTGAGTTAATCTTAGTTTCAAATTATGAATTATATTTTGTGCTGAAGGGTTGGGGTCAGAATCCCTTGTCTCTTCACTATATCTATATATCCTTTTGAGTTTTTACATTATTCCTATAACAAGTGCGAATCAAGTTATATAATCATTACTATATTCAACAATATAATCATTACTATATTCAAAGAGTGATTCATATATAGTTTTAATCATATTTTGTTGTCAGCATTTCTACCATTATATTTTTAAGTGCATTATGGTGTCTGATTTTTGTTGACCAAGTAAAGGTTACAGGGGTCAACCTCTATGTGATTTACATGATCTAGTTCACAAAATTTTACTTCTTTCATGTGTATGTCTCTAAAGAATAAAGTATAAATGTATAATTGTTTAGATTTTATGTTGTCTTAGCCAATCAGAAGTAGCAAAGATGTAATGCATGTCCTTGTAAAAGGTATACTTGTTTGAGATTTGTTTGTAAGGTAGAGTTGTCACGACTCCTGGTCTTCTTTCATCATATTTGGTCCTGGATCTGACAGCTGTTAACCCTATAATAGTGCTAACCTTAAAAAACACTTAAATGTCAGCCCCTTTTTTGTGCATAGACATAAAAATGCACTAAATTAAAATGACGACTCGTTGGGCCATGATTTCTCATTAAAATCAGATGATTTCCTATAGAATGTAAGGGAAATATATAGTATATTTTCAATATTCTAGTATGTTTTTCTATATCAAAATACATATATGAGTTACCAGGCCTTTGTGTGACCCAGGAGAGAGCATGTGAGGTCACTAAAAGTGTTGATGCTGCAGAGAACACAAAGAATGGTATATAACCTTGAAAAACAGGTGTATGAGCAAACAAAAACAAAATATGAATGGTGTCTTGTATGATATCTTGCAGCTGGAGTTTTTCTGCCATGATGTTTTTCTTGCTGCCATGATGTTTTTCTTGATGAGCTAAAAATCTGTGGAGCTTGCATTTTCTTTCATGATAATGTGAAGGAACAGACAAGGCCATGAAATAAACAAGGCCGCCTTACTGTAAGGGTTCCCATGAACTATGACATATGTCCAAGATATGTGAAGTTACCAGCTGATGTATGTTTTCTTTTTAATAGATAGGCGGGGGATTTTCCACCAATATTTCATTAATGAAGGAGATAAAACATATTGGTGGCGAGGGAAAGAAACAAGGCAGTGACCTTGTTAGTCAGAGATAGTGGGTAACAAGATAACAAAAAGGTATATAACTGAGAACTTAGGAGGATAATGTCAGAGCGGACAGCTGGTCGGTCTCATGTTTGTTGGTGTTCAATAAACTACAACTTTGGCATCTGGAACTCAAGACTCTGAGAGTTTTCTTACAACTTAGAGAGATTCATCGTGATATTCCACGACAATAACTCTAGAATAACCTCCCTTATAATGTTTGGGGGCCCAGAAACACTATCCTAATTTAAATCTAGATTAAAGACACATCTCTTTAGCTAAGCATTCGATTAACACATATCATAATTTTGTACTATGTGATGAAATAGTAAAAAGTGCACATGACCATCTTTTGCCTGAAATAATATGACCAGCAGCAATGCTAATCTTTCTCCTGTTGTCTCGTTGTTTGTATCTCAGGATGCTCAGCATATTTTACTAGAGATTACAGCAGCTCCAGTTCGGATCCAGCCTCACTTGGTAAGACTTCTAATGACATCAACACTCTTGAAGACAATGTGTTTAAACAATTTTCAGATGTTAAATGATATTTTAAAGTGTTTAAACTAATTTCAGTTTTATGTCAGGTGGTACAACAAAAATATTATGTTGTACCACCTGACATGGAAAGTGTACCACCAACCTACCCATACTTGAAATTAGCATTTTTTATCAGCATTTGAGAGAGCTTTACAAACTTTTCACTCTGCCAAAGAGATCAGTTAGGCTCCTCTGGATGATGCATTATCATGTTTACTGTTATTACCTTGTAAATTCATAATAATATTTGAGAATATACAAATTGCTGGACAAAAGTTTCTCAATTACCTCAATAGATTTAAAACTACTGATATTTATAAAACAAAAATAATAAATAACATGAAAGGCTTCAAACCTAAAATGATGGCACTGTTTCAAATTTTTTATTATTAAGACACCATGTTAAATTGTTTTCTTAGTCTGTTCATTTGTTCAGACAGTTGCACCACCACCTGACATTTTGGGGGTTTAATGCTGCCTTCAGCAATAATCATAAATAGGCCTAGTTTCCTAGTTTAAATTTTTTCTTATCGTAATCACAACTTCAGAAGAAAAACAAAATAATATGTATTATTAAATGTAAAAAGTAATGATTTCAAACTAAGGTTTTCTAGATTATAGTGATAAATGTCATGAAGTTATAAACATTTTTTAAAGGGAAATAATGCACTTGCCAGAACATAACTTTGTGACAATGTTTAGAAAAATATATGAGCGATTTTTAAACAAAACGGTCTGCTTATACAGATTCTATCTTTCAGTGCTAATTGCTTTGTGTATTTAAATGTTCAATTGGAAAACACTGAACTGTTCTTATTCTTGCATTTTTCTTTTCTTATTCTTGCTTTGTTATTAGGGCCACCAAAATGAAGACGTCAAGCTTTTGGGGTAAACCTTGTTCATTTAAATGTAACCTGTTTGCATACTGTTTTTTCTGTTTGTGCTTTGTTTTATAGTAAATGCACGAATTTTTGAGTCTGTATCGTTCATATGTCGTTGAAAAAGTCCCTAAAATAGTTTTGGGCCAATGAGGACAACTTAAATTAGACCACTTATAATATGTCCTCCCATATTATTATAAATGTTGCAGTTATGTAAGTCACGTATTTGTGTTAGCTGGGTGAGACCCTCTGAAAGCATCAAAAGCAAAATATAAATATTTCTAAGTAAAATGTTATTGTCACTAAAATGTTTTTAAGCTCACCATGTCCAGTATTCAGAATTCAAAACATTTATTCACAAATGTTCTATTTTTTGCCAAGCGGAGCCAACCAGTCCTGTGCACATATGCCAATTAACCATGTGCTCAAACAGAAGAAACTGAGAAGTCATACTAAAAATGTCTAGCAAGCAAGCGATAGCTAAACCAGAGTGTATCACTCACACACTTTGGGTTCACATCGAAGTCAAGCCAAGGCATAATACTCTATTCTAACTTAAGGTAAGATGTTTTTGTTTTTTTCAATCTTTGCAGTGACTGAATTGTGATTATAGAAATGCTTTTTGAACATAAGATGAGTGTGTGACGTGTCCTTTCCAGTGTTGTGCGAATTTCGATCCCTTGCCAAATTATTACCCCCCCTCGTTGAAGTCAGTACCTGATTGCCTAATCCTAACACTAACCACTCCCCATAACTAATCCTAAACGTACCAATAGAGGGTAATAATTTGGCGGGGGTTGAAATTTGGCACAACACATGTTTTTCGCACGCTGGAAACGGTGCTGTCCATGGTTCTGAATTCCATACATTATCCTGTATTCCAGAATCCACTTCTTCAGGACTTCATAACAAAAACTTAACTTGAATCATTACAATAAGGGTGTTGCTTATTTATAACGTTGAAAATATGATAAATGTAAAGTATCTGAATTTCTTTGATCAATGAAAGAAATGTGTTGTACAAGGAACAGCAGTTATAATACATACTTTTACCTAATACATTGATCAAAGTTAATTGAGTAGAGTGATCACTAGGGACATGCTATAACCTCTGGAACATGAAAAAAGGTGAAAACAGAATAATTTCTTCAGAATAATATGATTGTAATATACTTACAGTAAGGTAGGTATTGGCAGTATTCAACATGTAGTAAGTCAGTCTGATCACTAGCAAAGCACTACAACCATTTGAATATAAATATAAAAAAACACTATAGGGGAATTACAGTTTATTACATAAACATATGTAATAAACACATGTAATAATGTTTATTACATAAATATATGTGATAATTGTACAGTAAGGGAGTTAGTGTCAAACTTTCACCTGTAGTAAGTCAGTATGGTCACTAGGAAAGCACTACAGCCATTGGAACAGGAAAAAATACTTTAGGGGAATTACAGTAATGTTTTCTTGAACTTATTAGTTTATTGTACGTACAGTAAGGGAGATATTGTCAAAATTTCACCTGTAGTAAGTCAGTCTGATCACTAGGAAAGCACTACAGCCATTGGAACAGGAAAAAATTATTTGAAAATTGTACTGTTTGGGGGGGTACAGTTGTAAGACCCAGGACCAGATAATAATATGATGAAAGAAGACCAGGAGTCGTGAAATTCAATCAAATAAGTACAATTTTACTGAAGAAAATTTTGCAGTTAAATTGGTAAAGCCAGCGTCAAAGTCACGAGGAGGTCGCAAGCCAACTCTACCTTACAAACAAATCTCACACAAGTATACCTTTTACAAGGACATGCATTACATACATAATCGTTTACTTCTGATTGGCTAAGACAACATAAAGTCTAAACAATAATACATTTTTGATAGATAAGTGGGTATATCAGCCGTTAATCAGAATATTTGTCGATCCATTTCCGAGATTTAAGTCCGTGGTGACCTTCTTCCAGGGTCCGAGAATGTTTTAGGCTATATCACAAAGTTCAGAACCTGCAAAGAATATCAAACGCACGCACACACAGAACACTGACAAACAACAGTTCTCTTCGAGGCTGAAGAAGGCCTGAGCTAATTATCAGAAGATCAGTCCACCTTAACAGGCTGATAAAACATTTCACTCCAGGAAAGCAGGAAAGATAATATGCCCCTTTACTCCACTCCCTAAAGAAATACACATGAGATGTTCACTTAATGAAAATAAGGTGAAATTATGTATAAATTGACCCTCAAACTTATACAAGTCAACTAAGACAGATATATAGATGCAGATATGTGGATATTGTTGTGAAATATGCAATTATTGTATTCTAATCATGGCTTCTGGTATATGAAGTATTTCTGGGTCATAGTAAACCACAATTGTAACTAATAAAAAGTGGTTTTATAATGAAAGGTACCATAAGTAGTTGTTAAACAATTTATTAAGAATGTGTTTACTGTAAAACACTTGTATTAATAATCATTGTAACCATATATTGAGAAAATAGTTTATTAAGAAAAACACCTCAACTTGTTTATAAAGATTTTTATTATGAAGCTGGTTTATTAAGGAAAACACTGTAACTTGTTTTATAAATATTCTTATTATGAAAATGGTTTATAAAGAAAAACATACCACACTGAATGTTGTAAGCATTTATTAAGCAGATGATGGTGGCAGAGTAGAGAGGAGTTGAAAATGTATTAGAAAGAGCTTTGCAAAAGAAAGGACAAAAATGCCATCATTACCGTCTATGTGTTGCAGACGAGATACAGAAGATACAGCGATGATGGAAAGGTCCAGAAAAAAGAGGACAAAAGAGTTTTATATGCAAAAGTCCTAAGGGGTCTTCCAGAAATAATGACAGTTCAAGATTTTATGTTTGACCAATTGGCTGTAAAAGACTGAATGTATGCAGAGGGAGTTTCAGGAGGGATTTCTGAACATGTCAAAAAGTTGATGGACTTTAAAAAGGACTGTAAAGAAATGTCCAGCCAGAGGCAGATTCACCAAGGACGTCTCCGGTGTTAGATACCTTGCCATTGCACCTCATGAAGTTAAAAGCTTGTAAATTATTTGGTTTTGATTTACTTACAATATATATATATATATATATATATATATATATATATATATATATATATATATATATATGCAATACATGAGTACAGAGTCTCTCTCGTCAGCTCTCTGAATCCCAAGACAATTATCATCAAAAGGCCCCTTGCATGTGAACACAACACAAGGGCACACACTGGAATGCACCTAAAAGAAAATGAATACAGAAATGATTAGGATACATACTTGAATGTTGAATTTTTAATAAGAATAAAGTAATCATTCAAAAGGATATATATAAAAAGGATATATATAATTAAATTGAAGAGACAGGGGATTCTGACCCCAACCCTTCAGTATGTACAGTAAGGGAGTTATTGTCAAAATTTCACCTGTAGTAAGTCAGTCTGGTCAGTAGGAAAGCACTACAGCCTTTGGAACAGGAAAAAATCCCTTTGGTGAATTACTGTAACTTTTAAATAAAACATTTTTGCGTACTGTATGTACAATAGCCTACACAAAAGTACACTAAAGCAGTCTAGGTGAATACGCAGCAAATATCAAACCTGAAACTATTTTTACCCTGGTTGGGTTTTTTTTTTTTTTAAATTTGACTATGTTCATGGTGCTGTCCACGTAGGCTATGTGGTCCTGAAGGTCCTACATGATCAAGTCTGCAAGTTGCTTTTTATATTCGCTTCGCATATTTGCGGAGTTCCGTGTTCAATATCTCATGAGCTGAATATTGTTACTACACAAATAACATTGTTTTAATATTTTAATCTCCTCAAAACGAGCTTTCCTTCGGGTTTGCACTTTGCAGATGGTCCCTTCTTAGCAGCCTGCGCATAGAGATCAATGTATTTTGTCCAGTGCGAAGGAAAGATCGTTTTGAGGAAATCTATGTTGTAGCTTCTGGTGTTTTATCTGTAGTTATATGTGATAGGTGTTGTGTGTAGCAACAACGTTTAGTTCACGAGTTATTGAACGCGGAAGTCCGCGAATATAAAACCAACTTTGCCTAAGTCTGTTTCCTCGGTGCACTTGATGGAATCAAGTCCACCGTCAAAGTTTACACCGGATTTTGGCGCGGGCTGGACTCTAGGACCAAGTGCTAATGTTAGCAGACATTCTGTGCAACGAAAAGAGGACTTAGCAGAGTAAGTCTTACTTTTAATTATTTTAACTCTTAATTTGTGTAATTTCGTAATAATAATAGTATAATATTTTTATATAATATTTAATATTTATTTAGTATAATAATACAGAGAGAGGGAGAGAGACTGGGCTTTAGGACAGGTTGTCGTAACGTAATTGTCTGCCTTCTGAAATGAATTTAGTAGTTTGCACAATGCTATTGGCAGGAAGCTAGCCCAACTTTCCCGTTTCCCCCGCATTTCAATTCAAACTGTTCTCCCGCCGCCCTCCCGTCTGATTTTGTATCCCCGTTGGCTAACGTTATACTCTCCAATAAATTGCAAAACCACACCGGAGAACTCGGTTTCTTCATTCGCATCCATTGTAACCTGAGCTTGAACTTGACCAGACTCCCTCGCCCATCGTCACTTCCGGTTAGTGCTTTATAGACGCGGAAGTTATTTTATCACAATTTATCTCAAAATATCGTTAATGGCTAAATATATATTACTCCAGTTAAGAAAATCTAGTTTTTTTATCATCAACATACACTATGCTATATAGGGGTGTCCAACCTGCATGTTGCTCTTTAATCTGTCTGCACCGAGTGAAATGCGCGCCAGTAATCAGCGGTGCATTTTGGGTAATGTAGTTCATGACTTAAAGCATGTTATGTGTGTTAAGAAGAAGCTGAAACTGTGAATTGTTTCTTTGATATTGTAAGTTGCCTGTGTATTAGAAATATGGGACAATGTACTAACTGAATGATGTATTTGCAGATTGTCAATCCAGAACAGATGTTTGTAACACTGTCCCATTTTATGCTTGCAGGTACGAGTTGTTGCATTCATTTTGTCATTATTGTTTTATTAACTTTCAGAATTCATAAATCTTATTAGTTCTGCATAAAAAAATATGCCTTTGGTGTTATGCATTTTATTAAATGGAACAATTTAAGATACTGTAAAGAAAATACATCTTGTAATATGGAGTTTGCGGGAAGCACTCTGAAGAGAGATTGTCAATCCAGAACAGATGTTTGTAACACTGTCCCATTTTATGCTTGCAGTAAACACACAAAAGTAAAAAGGCATTGCTGGTGTTTCTCTTTATTTGGGGCTGATCCTGTGGTGCGTCCAGTGCTCCGCTACATAGTGAATAAAAGTTTGTGATGAACTACATTTGGCAGAGATTCAGAAGAATATACCTGTAACAAAAAATAAAAGGTTCCAAAAATGTTTTTTCAGCAATGCAAAAGAAGAACCATTTTTGGTTCCCCTAAGAACCTTTCATTCCAAAAATGTAAAATGTTCTTCATGGAACAATACATGCTGTTATACCACAGGTGTGTTTAAATTCTGATTTGTTCGCGTTTGACGTTTTAAGGTGTGCAATTATTTTTAAAGGAAACAAACATCTATGAATTAGTTCCAGGTCTTGACCGCATAATGATTCCATATCACTTTGCCAAATTATTTTATTACAGACGGCTATCACAACAAAATAACCAGTTAAAAAAAAGACATTGGTTAGAGTAAACTGGTTAAGAATGTCAAACAGTATCTAAAATATCCTACATTTATTTCAGTTTTGGTTAAAATGAGCCCTTACGCTCCCTCATCGTCTCCCCGCACTTACACACACACACACACACACACGACGTGCGGCGCACATTGAGACTCGAGTCGCGACCAACAAATAGAGCCGCACCCACACGACTTGATCAATACAACAATTTCTATTATCTGAAATAACTTTTAATGTTTAAATATATTGGGCCTGGGTAGCTCAGCAAGTATTGATGCTGACTACCAACCCTGGAGTTGCGAGTTCCAATCCAGTGTGTGCTGAGTGACTCCAGCCAGGTCTCCTAAGCAACCAAATTGGCCCGGTTGCTAGGGAGGGTAGAGTCACATGTGGCAATCTCCTTGTGGTTGTGAATAAGTGGTTCTCGCTCTCAGTGGGGTGCGTGGTAGGTTGTACGTGAATCGCGGAGAGTAGCATGAGCCTCCGCATGCAGAGTCTTCGCGGTGTCATGCACAACGAGCAATTAGAAGCGGAGGCAACTAAGACTTGTCCTCTGCCACCTGGATTGAGGTGAGTGGGAATTGGGCATTCCAAATTTGGAGAAAAGGGGATAAAAACATTTTTGCAATGTATTTCACTCTAATCAGCCTCACATAGCTATAGTGCTCTGCTGCGCATTGTGACCGCATTACCACCTCGGGTGTGCACTCTTTTTCAACAATTCAACGGTTAATTATTCCTTACATAAAGAGCCTTTATTTTTAAGAGTGTTGTCCAAAATGGTCATCACAGGAAATTGTGAAAGGCACAGCGCGTCACATTTTTGGAAACATTTGAGCTATAATTACATTAATATACTCCTTACCCAAATCCTAAACCCAACCCTAACAATAATGAGACCAAAATCTTCTTTGCAATTGTAGCCATGGTATCACTGTAGCCAGAGTTAAAGGAATGTGAAGTCAAAAGCACAGTGCAAGCTTTTTTCGGAGCATGAACATTCGCTGCAGGATGCCACTTGACAAGAATTTTGCACATCGAGTCCAAAATTGGTTGGAAAATCTGGTTCAAGTGACTTTCTTAGTTTTCATATATACATAGACTATATACTTAAACACATGCCTACATTTGCATTTTTTAAATGAGGTCTCTAATTTAACAGCATTTCTCTGTGTGCATGTGTCTAATAGGCTGTCCTAGCTCACTACTATCACATATCCATGTATTTTTAATAGGAAGCATCAACAAGACAACAAAAGTGTAACCCGACTACCTGACTGACACGTCAGCTTTTCAGGCTTAGACTTCTCAGTGGAATTCAGCACAGAGACGCAAAGATATTATCTTTATTATAAGATATTATCTTTATTAAAAGATATTTGGATGATGGTTTTGCTTAGTGGTCACTAACTGTTGTGCAAGGATAACATAAAAGGTGAAAAAAATTAGTCATTCTCACGATGTTTGAGTTTGATTCTCCCTCCGATCACAAACACACACACACACACTCTAATGATTTAGCTTTTTTGCACTCAGTATTCTGTAAAATGGCATGCTGACAGCACTGTTTACTCTGCCACTCTCTTGCCTATTTCTTGGCAATAGAGTGGCCCCCGAAGGCCCCTAGAGGCCATGTCTGGAGCTGATGCTGTCTGCCAAATTCCTCCTCAAACCCCAGTGAGCATGTCAAGAAAAACTGTCCTGTTTAGAGGTCACTCCCCAGAGTCTATGCCATAGCTTTCACTGCCTTGTCTGCAGATGGACTTTTGCATTTGATTTCAAACAGTGCGCTTTATATGGCTCAGATTTTTCCTACCCCATGATTTGGTAGCAGTAAAGAGGCAGGAACATTTCAAAACTAGGATTTTCACCTGCCGGTTTGAACCTCTACCATAGAGGCAGTAGTGCAGAATCTGCTTTTGTTGTGGAAAAGCAACTAGGCTTGATGCACCGTATCATAGATAACAGTCTACTGTTCACCCTAAAATGTACATTTTATCATAATTTACTCACCCTCATGTTGTTCCAAAAGACATGATTTTCTTTCTTCAGTGGAACATACAAGTAGATGTTAGCAGTATGTTAGTCTCAGTCACCATTCACTTTTCTTTGCATCTAGTTGCGATACAATGTAAGTTAATTTTATGAAGTAAATCCATTTTTTTCCCCACGGAAGAAAGGCAGCTTGGGACAGTATGAGGGTGAGTGAATGATGACAGAATTTGAATTTTGGGTGAACTTTCCTTTTACTTTCATATATAACAACAGCACAGGAATAGTGCAAACATGCAGACTATGTATTTATACACTTAATGTGTCCAAGTGAAGGAAGCAGCAATGCTAAAATGGCAGATCAGAGCATTGCAAGTGCACTGAGTCTGACTCAAGACTAGGACCATGGGGAGAAGGAAACAATAAATCCATACAACTATACTTGTGCTTCTATTGCTAAAGCGTGCTTGCCCTTTTGTAAATCAGCAATTTGATGGCAATTACTTGTGTTGAGCTGTTCTCAATCAATACATACAGTGTGGGAACCTTAATTGACAAGCATAACACTAGCCATTTTCCTGACAGAGAGACACCCTGACTGGCTGTGATCAATACCAAAATGTGTACAGAGGACTCTGCTTGTGTGCTTGGGCTCCCTGTGCCTTCATCTCTGTGGGTAACCCCCAATAGTAGAAGAGGCTGGGATGTTACAAGTGAGCAGGCTGTCAAAGCCATTTTGTCAGTCTGCTCATTCTCTGGTGTTTAGAGATGCTGACACACTGTGCAATGGTTCCCATGATTTTATTGAGGTGATAGAAGCTTTTAGGCTGTTTTCTCTCTCCCCTCCCTCTCCCCCTTTATCTACGAGTACAAGTGTATTCATGTTTATTCCCCCTGTAAATAATGCCTCTCTGAGGCATCATGGTGGTCAGTCATTCATGTTAACAGATTGTCCATTTTGTTATTTTCTAATAAAACTTCACAGTGTAAACCCAGGTGAGTATTTTGTCATTGAAGCTGTGTAATTACGGTTGCATATTCTGATTTTTATTTTTTTAAATTTTTTTTTCAAACTTTTAACCAAAATGTGTTGATCAACAGACCATGAAAGGTTCCATGTTTTTTGCAACAAAATGTAAAAAGAAAACAAAAGAAAAATAAGAGAGTGGATGTGATTTATATGTTCGTAGCTATAAACACCAATACCTGAGTGGAAAGCAGGCTGGAAAAAACTCAGAGTTGATTTGAGCAGATCATTAATGATTTAGCATACACCAGCAGGGAAATGAGCAAGGCTTGTCTCATCTAGCCATGCAACCCAGATCTTTGTCCTTATAACAAAGCTTTCTCAGATCTCGGTAGGGTATTAGGGTGAACAGAGAATCAAAAGCAATCTCTGCTTTAAACCTTAAAGGGATAGTTCACCCAAAAATGAAAATTATTTCATAATTTACTCACTTTCATGCCATTCCAGATGTGTTTGACTGCTGAACACAAACAAAGATTTTTTGGAAAAATATCTCAGCTCTGTAGGTCCTTTCAATGTAAGTGAATGGTGACCAGACCTTTGAAACTTCAAAAATCATATTAAGGCATCATAAAAGTTACCTATACGACTCTATGTCTTCATATACAGATCGATAATTCAATCCTTTTTTACTATAAATCTCCACTTTCACTTTAAAAATGTGGAAAGAATGCGAAAGTAAAAGTGGAGATTTATAGTAAAAAATGACAAATCACACCTTTCATATTGTTTCTGAAGACATTGATTAACAACAGGAGTCATCTGGATTACTTTTATGCTGCCTTCAGGAACGCAAAATGGGTATGCAACATATGCAACGCATAGGGGCTCCACACGTGGGTCCAAAAATCATACTTTTTAAATCTTGTTTAATAACTAACAAATAACCAAAAGCACAGTTTTAAATAATAATGAAAGAATGTATTTTATTTAACTTAAAAGATACTTCATCTAAAAATTAAAATCTGTCTCATTTACCCACCCCCATGTTGTTTCAACCCCATAAGACTTTCTTTCTTTCGTGAAACACAAGAGGAGACATTTTGAAGAATGTTGAGGCTGCTCTTTTTCCTTGCAGTGAAAGTGAATGGTGACTAAGACAGTCAGTCCCTTACATTCTGCCTAACATCTCCTTTTGTGTTCCATGAAAGAAAGAAAGTCACACAGGTTTGCAACAACAAGAGGGTGAGTAAATAAATATAGAATTTCATTTTTGTTTTGGTAAACTATGATTACAACTATACTAATTCTTTAATAACTGTATTAGTACCCAGTGGTCTTGGCAAAAAAAAATGTTAAATGCTTTTTAAAGTATAATATGGGTTAGTCTTGGGAGTATTATGATTATACTTATTTGATCAAGTAGTATTTATCCACCGAACAGCATGTTTGACAATGAGAAACAATATATCTTTAAATCAAGTAGATGGTACACAATGCATGTTGTGTTAGTTTTGATGAAGTTCACTGTTTTGTTTGCTTTTACACTTCACTGCCCATTAGAGAGTCAACAACAAGCACAATCACACACGTTTCCACTACATAAAACAGCCTTTTTTTATCTGAAGTGCTATAAACAGATAGGAATAAATCAATGTGTCTGAGAGTTAGTGAACAAATGTTTGTGTTGAGTATCAGAATTTGTCTATGGAGGAGACTGTGTGTGTGTGTGTGCGTGCGTGCGTGTGTGTGCGCGTGTGTGTGTGTGTGTGTGTGTGTGTGTGTGTGTGTGTGGGATGGGCCTCGGGGACAGTGGAAGTACTTACCAGCTCACTGCAGATGGGTTGATCTGTTGAGAAGCAGTGCAGTGGCTTGAGGGTGCTGCAGAGTGACAAACGACTACACAGACCCCTGAACAGACATTAGCACAGGCTTCAACAAACCTACATTCGAGCCTCAAATCATTCATTAAATCAGAACATCAAAAAGAACTTTACTTGAATGCTTCAGCATTAAGTTTTTATTATCACTGAGAATAAATCTTTAGTCATTTTTCTCACCACCACATACTATTGTCTATTTTTGCACTGTTTTCTCCCTTCCTCTCTCTCACAGCATATTGGCTTGGATGTATCCATCTCTCCTTTCTCTTCTTTTTAAATTATTTTTTATCCCCTTTTCTTCCAATTTGGAACGCCCTATTCCCACTACTTAGTAGGTCCTCGTAGTGGACCACGGAGACTCACAGCATGTGGAGGCTCATGCTACTCTCCACAATCCATGCACAACTTACCACGTGCCCCATTGAGAGCAAGGTTACCCCATGTGACTCAACCCTCCCTAACAACCGGCCAATTTGGTTGCTTAGGAGACCTGGCATGGGTGGTAGTCAACGTCAAAACTCGCTGAGCTACCCAGGCCCCTTCTCCTTTCTCTTCTACTTTAATGCATGCCTGGTTTGGTATTTTGTGAAATGGATCTTATGAATTTTTCAGAGAGGATCATTGCTTTAGTCAGGCCTGGTTAAGTGGATGATCGTTTCACTTAGCAAGCTTTTTGGCTGCAGATACACTCTTTCAAAAATCGTGTTGTTTAAAGGTCAGGTATTAGGGAGACAGATATATAACTATATATTTCAGCAGACAGACATAACCATTCAATTGGCGGAGGGCTGTTTATAATAATATTCCAATATTTTCATCTAAATATTAAACTTTAACATTCCCCTGCAAAACTCACTTTCACTATTATTTTACTCTTTTTTTGTATATTGGAATGACAATCAGGGGAAAGAGCATTGCTATTAGAGAAAACTGACTCTTTCATTGAAAATTTTAGAGCTACTGCTTCTATGCTGTCTGTGCCCGTCTGTCACATGGTATTTGTTTCTGACCAGAGAGCTTCTTTTTGTTCAACCTTTTAACAACATGAATCCTTTTAGTGCTTTTGTCAGGATAAATATACTATTAGATCACTCTTTAAATGTGCATGAAACAGAGGTATACTGATGTACTCTGGCTTAAGAAACTACTCCCGAACAGTATGAATTAGATATCATTTCATGGAAATGTTATTTATTAATAACAGTGGGGCTAGATTTAAAGGTCTCTGGTAAATGTCAAATTATTTTCATCCACTTTTTATTTTTTAATGATTTTATCTTTTAGTTTTGTTTTCTAAGAGTTTTTAATGCAGTATCAATAACTTCTCAAAGGAAACACTTTCTTTGAAGCCAATATTTATAATGCATTTTAAAGGCATTATAAATCATTCATAAAATCTTATTATACAACTTATAATCAGTTATATATATATATAACTTATAATAGTTGTCACTACAGTTATAATACATTATAATGCTTAATATACTAATAGTTCCGGGTTCAATACAAGTTAAGCTCATTCAACAGTATTTGTGGCATAATATTTATTACCACAAAACATGATTTTGACTTTTTTTGAGGCTCATTTTCATTTAAAAAAAAAAAAAAGAAGCAAAATTCAAGGTGACAGTAAGGCACTTACAGTGGAAGTAAATGGGAGCCATTTTTTAAACGTTAACATACCCACTGTTTCAAAGGTATAGCCATAAGATACAGTATAAACAATATGCATGTTAACATGATTTTAGTTAGATAAATTTGCTTACTAACCTTTTCTGTGTAAAGTTATAGCCAATTTTTACTTTGTTGCCATGACGATGTAATGTCATCTGACCCTAAAACCCTAAAATAAGCATTTTCTCAAATAAAACATGCTCTTTAACAGAAAAATGTATGTAAGTGCTTTTATAAAATTATAAACTTCATAATTCTGCATTTAAACCCCATTCACTTCCATTTGTAAGTGCCTCACTGTAACCTCAATTTTTGCTTTTTTAAAAGAAAGTGTTTTTTTTTAGTGATCAACATTATACCACAAATGTTGTCAATTGGCCTTAACTTTTATTGAATGACAGACTATTCCTTTAAAGAGTACAATGTATTATAACACAATCAACATTCAATTTTAGCAGAACGTGTAATGATATATTAGTTTGTATAATTACTGTCATGCAAAAGCAGCATAGTGTAAACAGTCAAAAGGCTTTATGATGTAATCATATACAGTACCATTATAAGTGGTCTTGGCATGCTTTAAGTAAAGTTACAAAAGGTATGTCTTTCTGTAAACAGCCATAACATAAACATAACATAATATAATGTAAAGCCATAACATAAACTATGAGACATTTGGAAATTCCCCATATAATTCTGTCCAACAGGGTGTAATGTCATCAAAACAAAGTCACTAGGCCTAATGAAAATGTATAATAAAACAGAAAATGTATCATAAATCAAGAGGAGTGTTGAGACTTAACAAGCTTTCCTTGTTAAATTTCACTCAGAATGTTTCATCACGATGAAAATTATTTGGTAATGTATATGCCTTAGTTAATGTCTTAATTGGACTGTACAAAACCAAATTTTAAATAATGCATTTAAATGCATTTGTGCATATCAGGACATCAGCAGTTCAGTTTGGCTACATGTGTGGTCAGCATGCATACTGTTTTATCAAATGAGAGCTACTGATATTATTTAACCTAGTAGCTTTACAAATGTTTTTCTTAATATCTCATCATTTATATTGAATGCGTGCTTCTTTGTATTCTTTATATTTGCATATCATTTCCATTATACCAGCTTGACGTGTAATATCTTAGAACCATTTAAAATATTTTATGGATGTTTATATGAAGACATTGCTTTTGTCACTTTACTTAAAGTTTATATAATAGATATAATACAAATAGGAATAATCCATTAAAACTTCAGCAGATACAAGTTGATTTTGGTGATATTTTAATGCATTTTAATCTAAGGTGTATCTGTAAATATGTCAGCATTATAATGTATTATAATTGTGGTTACAAGTATTTATGAAGAGTTATACCTTATTATAAGGACTTTTAATGAGACATTACCATTACGTTATAATGCATTTATGATGTCTTTACACTGCATTTTAAACATGAGCTTCACAGAAAATGTTACCAATATTTTTAATTAATCAGTAATATTTAAGTGAATCTGTCTGATTTGAAAACTGATTTCTTAAATGACACTGTCAAATCAAATGCATTTTAGAAAACAAATTGCAACATATTATAGTTATAAATTATGAACATACTGTGTTTATTATGAATATATGTATACAGTATATATATATATATATATATATATATATATATATATATATATATATATATATATATATATATATATATATATATATATTATACACACACTCATTTTTAGAGGCACAGTGAAAGCTGCAACAAATATAGGACATCCCCTTGCGTCTCTGTTGAGTGACAGCTAGCATCCAAATAGTGGTAGTGATATGTAATGCTAAATGAAGCAGATAAACATGTCTTTAAATGAGCAGCGACCTACTGCACTCACCTTTCAGCAGCTGATGGGGGCTGTCTAGGCTGGCTGCGTGCTGTGCAGGGGTTGGTGGGCCCCTCTGCGAGGTAACTAATGGAAAAGCTTTCAAGCCTTTAACCTGAAGGACAACGTCAGCTCACATTTGGTTGATCACCCAGGTTTAATGTCTCTCAATTGTGGCCATCACCATTGGTCGTACCCTTTCTTACCAAGACCCCCTCCCCCAAACCCACATATTCCCTCCCAGATAAGCTCTTCATTGTGACTGACTTCAGAGCATGCCAGGACTCTGGAGGCCTACCTTGTTAAACAGTCCTGAAAACAACAAGGGCTTCTGAACAAAAGTGTGTGGCGTGTGGCCAGTAAAAGCGAGGTACTCAGGCTCGGCTGGGACGTCCCAGAGCAGGCTGGAAAAATGTTCACGGTTCCCCTGAGTCTGTGCTTAGGTGTCATGTCAAGCTGGGATGGGATGCAAAGGAGCGGACAAACACTGTACAATGACAGCCTGCCAACCTAACCTGTTTCATGAAAAACTCCCAAGGGCCTATAAAAACTGCAAAGGGCCTATCAATAAAACACCAAACAAGTAGATATTTCATTATTTGTGACATAAAATGAAATTTCTTCTAGGTTGTTGTTTTATTGATAGGCCTTTTGCAGTTTATATATGTTTCATATACATGCAAGTTATTGTTTAGCTTTGCATACCAATTGTATTGTCACTGAGCAGTGTTGGGGAGTAACTAACTAAAAGCAGCGATGCTGCTAGCTTAACTGCATTTTTCAATACCGTGACATTAGCTCAGCTATTTTCTCAATGGTCTAGCTTTTCCAGTAATGAGCTATATTTTCCAACGAAAACTGAACTAAACAAAAATGGAGGTTACAGTAAGGCACATACAATGGAGGTCAATGGGGCCAATTTTCTGAGAAAGAAATGTGAAGCTTATAATTTTATAAAAAGCATTAACATTTTCTAACTCCTATATTATTTGAGCTGTAAAGTTGTTTATATCATAATTTTTACAGTCAGTTTAGAGTTTTAGGGCTTACTTTACAGAAAGTTTAGTTGTCGATTTATCACATTACAATCATGTTAACATGCATTTTGTTTACGTCTTTTGGCTGTACTTTTGAGTATTTTAAATCCAGGTTCAATGACAGTTAAGCTCAATCGATAGTATTTGTGGCATAATATTGATTGCCACATAAATTTATTTAGACTTTCCACACCTTTTCTTAAAAAAAAAAAAAGCAACAATCTGGGTTACAATGATTCACTTACATTGGAAGTGAATGGGGGCCAACGCGTAAATGATAAAATTATATCCACAAGATGTAAACAATATCTGTGTTAGCATGATTTTAGTTTGATAAAATCGCTTACTAGCCTTTTCTGTGTAAAGTTATAGGCACTGTTACAACTAAGTTGACATGACGACATAATGTCAACAAACCCTAAAACACTCAAATGACTGTAAAAAAATTATGATTTAAACAGCTGTATGAGTCGATGAGTTATAACAGAAGAATTAATGTAAGTGTTTTTATAAAATTATAAGCTTCACATTTCTGCCTTTAAACCCTCCAAAAATTGGCCCCATTCACTTCCATTGTAAGTGCTTCACTGTACCCTTGATTTTTGCTTTAATTTAATGAAAAGTATGGACGAGTCAAACAAATGTTTGGTGGTAATCAACATTGTGCCACAAATGCTGTCAATTGAGCTCAACTTGTTTTAAATCTGGAATATTCCTTTGACACATTTAACGGTGTGGCCCCATTCCCTTCCATTGTATGTGCCTCACTGTATCAAAGATTTGTTTTTTCTTAAGAAAAGGAAGGACAATTCAAAATTATTTTTTGTGGTAGTCAATATTATGCCACAAATGATGTACAATGTGCTTGACTTGTATTGAACTGTGAATATAAATGTTATGTTGTCACCCTGTTTAATGTCACCCTAATTAAATATTTAACCATCAGATGTTCAAATTCTGCAATCAGAGCTTCTGATTAAATTACATCATTTGATTGTTATATATTTATTATATATAACATATTCTTCTTTAAATAGCTTCAAATAAGTTTTTTTAAACCTTGACTCTATTGAAGCTAAAAGTTAAAAGTAGCTTTTACTTCATTAAACTACAGTTTCAAACTAGCTTTCCCAACACTGTCAGTGAATTTCAGGTCAAATATCTCGATTAAGTAGTCTAATCCATGTAACCCTTTGCAAATGGTTCTTAGACAGATAGTGTGAGCATCTGTCATCTGTGCTAACAAAATTCTCTGTTATTTTTTTTTCTCTTTTATATTCTATCTACCTTTCTTTCCAAAATCATAAATAATTTGTATCTCCACCCCGCTGCCTGATGACAGCTGTGCAGTTGTCTTGCAGTCTATTTTTCAGATCAAGTAAATAATGAATAAAGCGGCACAACAAAAGAACACACTATCTGAGCCCTGTCTCAGTGAGACCTTCTACTGCTACTCCATCACAGAGGTGCAAACAGCCAGCGTTTCTTTTGTCACCACTGTTCGCCTAGGTGATTAGGCTGAGAGACTGCTGACTAATTCATCTTTGATAGTTAAAAACACCAGAATATCTTTCACTTTTTGACACTGGATTGCTTGTATGATACTTTTACTTTGAAATGACACACACACACAACCGTCTCTCTGTCTTTTTAATTCAGAGTTTCTGCAGTTTGATATGTGTTTTATATAAATGTATAATGTAACATACAGACCAGCCTATGATGTCATGTTGATTTAGAGGATTCCTAGGTTTTATTCCTGAGATTTCAAGCTGTTTTACATCTGGTTTGCTGTAAATTAGCCATATAAATCAAGGGAGCTATTTATAATATCCTACTCTCTGAAAGTTTTAAATGTATTCTCAATTTTCTATTTTACATCTAACCAGATGGTAGCACAATAGCAAGCATTATTGTTTAACTCTGCAACTGCGTTTGTGCTGTGGATGCTGATTCTTAAATTGTTCTGGTTATTTAATTTATGAAAATATTAAGATCTGGAATAAGCTTTTGAATGTTGATCAGAAATTCAAAACGGGATCCCTTGTCTTAATAATAATAAAAACATATTCTGGATATCTTTCATGTTTAGTTTTGTTAGTGTACATGTGTCTGTGTTTATCTCTGTGTGTTTGTATGAAGCCAAAGAATGAAGTGCTCTGATTACTCACCCAATGAAATTGATTGGGCGCTTTCCTATTCATATTTGATATGCCTGGAGGCTATGGGGTAACGGTCTTAAAACCCTCACTGAAATCTGGCCTGGCCTAATGGTGCACTTGAAGCTTGTAGTTTCCCTCTGAGTGAACTGCAGAGGATTGAAACTTCTGTGGCTATTCTGACCTAGGTAAAGGCATTACAATCCCTGCAGTACTCTGACTTACACTGTCTTCTCTCAAACACACTTATGTGGTGTTCTGTAACATATGATTTTATATCTGGCCTATACCTGGCAACAGGAGAGAAGTTAAGAAGGATTATGAACTTAGGCCATTGCAAATTACACCTAGCAATGAACATAATTTAAGGAGTATATACTGACATTCATTAAAATAATTAGAGGTAATGCTGCAATAGACAAATAAAATGCATGAAAATAACTTACATGTTTCTGTTAGCTAGTTGGCATTCATGGCTTTTATCAGCAGCTGGCACCAGTGGATAAATTGAGTATAAAAATACCAGTGGTCAAAAGAGAGGAACAACCTATATTGTCCTGACTCCTCAGGGATTCTCCCCATAGCAGCAGGACATTGGAGCAATAAGTGAACCCCACAGCTTTGTGGTTACCTCTCTCTTCTCTAGAATAAATATGCATTTTCATGTTCCTCTCAGTCAAATCTTCTGGGTTTTAAAATATTCAGCATTTTGCAGGCCTAAATGCAGTAAGATTTGAGGCATAACAAATTCTTGTGAGTCAGTCATTTCAATCAATGTAGCAAAGGATGGATTCCTTGACTGCATCTTTCCATGGCAAGATCCAACTAGCATTATCACTCAAAATTACAAAATCACACACACAAAATTAGCTCTTTGGCTGAACTTGATTCAATTTTGAACAGTGGTTCCACATATTTGAAAAGAGTTTTCTTCATTTAAAATTAGACTGTAATTCATGACTAATAATTACACGTGGATTTGATTTGCATTATAAAGTATTTACTAAGCCTTAATTGGCTGATTTCTTATTCTTGCTTTATAGCTCTTGCACATTTGCTTTTGTCATAACAATCAATTTATTAGCTAAAAATAAAACATATTAGTAGCTAGTATGATGCAAATGGCATCCTTTATAGGTTCTCAGAACTCTGTGTGAATGTTCGGCCAATAAATATAAATTACATGTAGAATACATATATATCAAAGCATGGAAAGTTAGGTTTAGGGTTAGGGGTTAGTTTAGTGTGTCTCTGGACTCTAAATAAACACAATAAGCATGTTGATGCCCCTATACAGTATTGTAGTATTTAATAAAACAAACAAATAGTATCTAACACTAATTACACTTAGTGTAATGAAGATGCTTTTTTTGTTTCTATTTATTTACACTAAGCAACAAAAGTCTCTGCCTTCTATATTTATTTTATTATTATAAGCTGCACATTCACATAGTGTAATAAGAACCTATAAAGGATGTATTTTATCTTACTAGTTATTGGCATCTTATGTTTTACATAATAAGTTAAAAAAAAAAATGTGAAGAGGTTATTAGGCAAGGTGAGCGAACAAAGGCTTAATAAATAACTTATAATTCTAATCAATCCATAACCAGTCCCTTACAAACCCAATCTTTTGCCCTTAATGACTATCCAATGTCAGATCCCTAAAATAAAGTAGGCATATAGCCAACAAAATTGGCCAAGTCAAAGTAATGTATTTGAACCTAAAATGTATTGTCTTAATGCTGAATACATGTTGTTTGGAAGCACAATAAAGACTATTGAAGTAAATATACCATTGCTAGCACACTGTTTGTTCAAAACCTTGCACTTTGACGATGTAAGAAAGTTACCTGTACTTATCTTATCTCAAACTCCATGCTTCACCATTATGGTAACCCCCAAAACTCCAACATAACAGACACTCTTTTAAATCTCAACATAACAAAACATTAAACACTAAAAAGTATCCCCCTTTATATTTATCTTACACAAAATAACATATAATATTAACATTTACTCTCCCAATCGAGTCCAATCCAAAGCATGATGGGTAATAGAATCCCCTGCCCAGTTTCATCAACGCTTAATGTAAACCACAATAAGTATTCATGTAGTTCCAACTCAAATGGATCAAGTAAACTTCTATTTTACAAATTTAAAAGGATAAACACAATGAAATCAATTTGTTATATTCTATATTCTAGAACTGTGCTTCTTTTCTTTATTTTAATTAAGTAAATTGAACAAGCAGCAAAATCCTTTTTTTTTTTTTTTTTTGCGCTAGCCTACTATCCATATAATTCGATATCACGGGTAAAAATAAAATAAAAGAAAAGAATAGGGGGGACGAAGTTAAAACTCATTTTAAATCAGACTTTATTTACCTTTTCTGTGCCAGATCGCAGGCCTTTTTAAACGGCAGGCAGGGTTGGAGAATGCACTGACACGCCTTATTTTTCCGTGGGTAGAGGGAACACTTCTTTATTTACACTGGGGTTTTGTTAAATCCAAGAGTGTTTAGAGTGTAAATAAAAGGGGACAATTTTCGTTGTGCGAAAAGTTAGGAGCCAACTAGCCTCTGGATTTGACATCTTCTGCGTCAGTATAATTTCTAAAACAATGTGTTGACGCAATGATTTCAATTAAACAATTCGAATTTGGTTATTTTAGGTTTATGTAGGCTATGAAAATAAATATTTTATAAACTATATTAACTATTAGAAAATAACAGATGAAAACGGACTGGTTACTCTTTAAAAGTTTCAGATTAAAGGGAACGTTTATGTTGATTAGATTATGTTTTATGCAATGGCCATAAAACCTTTTCTGACCTTCTCTCAGATGTCCAACTTTAGAGATCAATTAATTTCACTAAGATCTTATATTCTGCGACTTCTTTTGGTTGTTTTTTGTTTTTGATTGACGTCCTTTTAAATTCCCTATTAAATTCAGTGAATGAGCATATAACACTACGACTCCTTTTTTTTTTTTTGTCGTCATTAAAGACATAGGCTAAAGGCCATTTCTTTAATGCTGAAGTTTTATGCTTAAGGAAGGTAAAAGTGTACATCTGACATTTTGTTTGGTCTTTTCACCGCTGAGAAAAATCAAACTACAATTTGTGGCATTTTTTCTGTATTTTTTTTGTTCTTCAATGCAATAATTAAATACTATTAACTATTTTTACCTTCGCTTAACCTTAGCTTGTTCACAAACATTTACATTTACACAATTTATAAGGTTAATTATGCGTTTAGGTGATCAAACTTAGGACAGCCTAACTGAATAACGTGAGATAAAATGTCTTAATAACGAAACACATTTGGATTTTCCCACTTTTTTGTGTGGGTAGTTTTTCAGAATAAATATTTTAAGGTAATGGGAGAAAAAAAAATGTGATTAATGAAATACTTTTATTAAGACTTGAAATAGTCTGTATGCCTGAGATGAAAGTGCAGCTTCAAAACAAGTGATGTAGATTTGTGATTTAGTCTATTCGAGGTGCGCACCACGTTCAGAGATATTGTGCAGTGTGAATTTTTGGAAAAACTGTATGAACAATATGGAAACTTTGAGTAATACACACAAAAAAGAATTTTACACAAGATACATATTTTTCCTTGATTTTTTTTTTTATTTGAATAAATAGTGTAATATAAAAGAAACATTTATCTATTTAAAATGTAGAATGTTATATATATCTCTGTTTCGTTATTCTCAAAAAAAAAAAAAAGGTAATGAATTGAAAAGGCCCGACAAGTTGCCATATCATTAAATCTATAGCACACAAACAATCCTTTATTAGAGAAATCACGCAGTCTATTGTAGTGCTTGTTTTGCCACCATTCCCTTTGGAGTGTTGAAAGCAACAAAAAAAAAAAACAAAAAAAAAAAAGCAAAGTGACATTCTTTCGAGATGCGATTATTTTTCTCACCTTCAGCTGATATTCTAGATGATAGCCTACAGTGTCCTTTCTCGCGGCGCTTATATTTCTTCCCTGAATATTTTGGTGATAATATTTAGGGTTCAGACACGATGCCTGGCAAGATTCTGCAGCTATTGATTTGGGTCGAGATATCCTGTGATAGGCTGTACAACATCTTCATGAAAGCTGCCAGACCTGCTGGCCTTCTGCTGACTCGTAGGCAACTCACACAAAGCATAAACAGCCCTCTTCAACTAATGTAAAGTATTAGTCACCTACTTTCAAACACTGATTTAAAGTTGAATGTTAATAGGATTTGTAGCCTGTTAAAATGAAAAAGCCTATGAATGTTCCAATGGGTTGTTTAATAGTGTTTGGTAAAGGCATGGGTCCATAAAGTCATGTTTCCTCACTTCAGTCCGTGTTGTGTTTCCTTGTGTCTTCTTAAATCGACCTTGCGCTGGAAGCCTTTGTCACAGAGGTCACATCCAAATGGTTTGAATCCAGTGTGTTTTCGACTGTGTGTTATCAGATTGGAACTCTGACTGAAAGCTTTCCCACACACTTGACATTTGTGTGGCTTCTCCCCTGTGAGACAAAATATATATACATATATATATCAACTTTTAAGATGCATCCAACTAAATGTTTTTTGCAGTCCTCCACACATCTGACTAAAGAAAACTGAAAATGAAAAAAATGGTACTGTGTAACACGTCATCATGCACTCTAATCAGTGATTTGACCGATGTTTACCTGTGTGGATGAATGTGTGTTTCTTCATATCTGATTTCTGATGAAACCTTTTTCCGCAGAACTGACATGGGTAGGGTCGTGTATCGGAGTGTATAAGAAGATGAGTGGACAGAGTGGATGATCTTTTAAAACTTTTCCCACAGATTTTACAATCAAAGCTTCTTTCCTATGGAAGGAAGATGTGTTTTTACTATTACTAATTGATACATTTGTATTCATCATATTAATTGGGTTTCAATCAGCATATTTACACACAGTGAATGGTTTCCTTAAAAATAACAACTAAATTCAATCACATTATACCTGTGAGTGAACAGCTCTGTGTTGCTCCAGACTGACCACATGGCCGAAAGTTTTCCCACAGATGTCACAAGCAAAAGGTCTTGTTCCACTATGAGACCTCCGGACGTGAACTTCCAAGCCATGTGGTGTAGAAAACACCTGTGGAGCAGACAAGACAACGTTTAACTAATAAAATCCTAATTAATGTTATTTTGAAAAATCCAAGCAACCTACAGTATTTATGCTAGTTATATTACATTACCTTGCTGCATTTTATACATTTGTAGGCACCATTTAGCAGGAGACTACGACACATCACATTAGAGATGGCCTTCACCTCGGCTCCTTTTCCCAGTGGGCTCCTGTCATCATAAAGTCCAGAGGCAGTTGCATGCTTGAACAGTGTGGCAGTGGAGCCATAACCGCTGTAAATACCCTCTCCAGATCCTCGTTCAGTGAAAAGTGAGGGCTCGACCAGGCGGTTATTGTAATAGGTTGGCGGAGAAGGCCGCTCCAGATCCAGGGACTGGTGATGGTTCAGGGTGTGCTGAACCAGATGTCCGATTTCACATCCTGAGTACCTGCTCCACACGTAAGGCCTGAGGGGGACAGTGAAACGCTGTGTTTCTTCGATGGAAGGTGAAAAGGATTTTTCAGACTCTCCTGAAGAAATATATAGGAAAAACTTAACATTAATTTTCCCTGTGTTAAGAGTTTATAAAGGGGTTCATTAATAACAAATATGTAATTCTGAGATGGATTAAAATCATTGATGTGCAGTTAACAACTTTCATCCAATATTTGCCAAATAGTAAATATTATAACATGTTGCAAATGCTTAATAAATATTATATTATTACTTATATTAGGTTAATACTTACATTAATCATAAACATGATTTATGTTTTATGTCACAATGAAGCAAAAATAGATTAATATAGTGAGATTAAAATTAGGGATTATGTTATTTTGCCACAGTCCATTTTGTGTTTATTTTAATTACTGTAATGTCTTGACTAACTTGTGTTGTCACTTTCCTTGTCACCTTGATGTCATAAGAATGGTGCCACTCTGAGTGGTCCCAACATATCTAGTCCTAATTACCTAAGTCCTCTGCAAAAACACTTTTCAGGTCTTCACGGCATCGACCTTTATCATATACCATAATAAAGCCTGATGACCATTAAACCATACTGAATTTATATAGCCTACTATAGGTGTCTAATGCTTGCAACACCTTAATAAATTCTTCAAAAGTGTCCACTTTACATTAAGCCACATTTACATGGCAAGCATTGGATAAAAGTCTACATTTTTATTCAAGGTCTTATAACCACATGTCAATGATTTATAATGCATTTGTAAATGACTCATTTGTCTTTAACCCTATAGGTTTTTGTATCCTGGGGGATACAAACATTTAAGAGCAATAAGTGAGTCAGTCAAATTTGAGTGAAAAATATTGAAAAGGGGGTGCCTGCAAATACTGAGGACATGCAACTTTGCATATAAAGTCTGGCATCATTCACAATCTTTATCTAAGCATATCAAAACATGAGGTAAATGCTCCTATCTTTTCCATGTTATTTTCATGGTTTCTACAAGCTATAAAATTGAAAATGTAAGGGCAGTGGTGGCTCAGCGGTTAAGGCTCTGGGTTACTGATCAGAAGGTCAGGGGTTCAAGCCCCAACACCATCAAGACACCACTGTTGGGCCCTTGAACCTATCTGCTCCAGGGGTGCCATATCATGGCTGACCCTGCACTCTGACCTTAGCTTAACTGGGATATGTGAAAAATAAATAATTTCATCATGTGCAGAGAAATTGATCAATTAAAATAAAAGCCATATTTTAGAAAACACATGAAATATGTGGGCTCTAATGTGTTGAAAAATAGCAATTAATTCATTTTCAAAGATACGTTTAAATGCTTACCCTTTTTAAGGGTTAATGGACCCTTTTATAAACCCTTCACAAAGACAATATTTATGTAAAGAGTTTACGAAATTCATTCGAGGTCACAAAACAATTAAAAACATTGAAAAAATGACTAAAAGATAGGCTATGTCTACAATAAATATTACAAATGAAGTGCACTCGTACCCGGTGATGCTGATGGTGATGGAGGTCGCCAAAAGTCGTCGTAACCCGAGGAGCGGTCGCTCAAGCTTCCTCTGCAGCTGAGCGGAGACTTGGAGGAAAGATCAGCGGGGTCCACCAGGTGAGAATCCGGTGAACAAGCACCAGTCGTGTCGCTTGTCAAGGCATCCGTACAGCACTCCGGCTCATCTGAAGTTTTGCTTTCTGTCATGAGTTCATATGCATGAGCAAATTTGTCAAATTAATTTCCCCTCGCAAAACGCTCGCTATTTGCCTCCACTTCCAGATATAAATAATTAAATATTTAACTAATTCTGTTTTTTTTTTTTTTTTTTTTTTTTTAATAATCTATTATTCTGGGCAAAACAATGGTTTTAAAGATAATTTTTTACACTTTAAAAACGGGTTGTCAGGTAACATTAAAATAAAAAATAAGAAATGTGCTTATTGTGTTATCATTTATAAATCAACCGCTGAAAAGGTAAAGGTACAAATAAAAAAAATTAAAATCGTAAAGGTACAATTAAACGTGTAAAAATGAACAAATGTAATTTGCTTTTGAATAACAATTTTTTTTAAGACATAATTTTTTTTAGCAGTTGCAAGGCATTTTGATTTTTGATTTTCTATTCACACAAATATTGTCATTTTCACATACCTGCACATATATGAGCTAAAATAGTATCAAGTCTGTTGTTGTCATCCTCCAAAGACCGTGGCTGGTGGTAGCTGTGTGCTTTTTTGCTTTTCACCAAGAAAGACCGAGGCATTGTGTATCCACAGGTTCCTTCTTCCTACGTCCTCAAACATTAGTGATGATCAGGCAATCTGTCTGATCCACGGATGCAGTGGCTGTTTTTATCTCTGAAAAGATTTGAGGAACAGCGCGTCTGAAGGCGATAAGGCAGAGTGAGAGCATGCGTAGAGCACTTCTCTCGTCTGCCAGGTGTTATGAAGCCAGGTGCTTTAAAGGGACAACTAGCCTATACCCAGCCTTGGGCCTGTGATTGGTCCGCCCCTCTGAGAGGACAGACAGGTCCGGGGGGACCGTGGCTATCAGGATAAGTGATACACTGCTTCATCAAAGTGTTACTCAATCCCTAGCTGCAGGGGAAGAGGAAACGCGGAGACACGGCAACCGAGGCTGTGCATCACAAGGTTTCGTGTATGAAGGACTAGTGTTAAAAAAGGGGGAGATGCTTAGTGGGAAATCCGCGTTTGTGTAATAGTGTGCTTTCTCGTTCACTATAAAGACTGCATATTTAACTGTAATATATTCTTTTTAATAAATCTCTATATATAGCCTATATGTCTAGTAGCCTAAATGAGACCGCAACATAGGCCAGTAGGCTGCGTCTGAATGTAAGCTAATGAATGTGCATTAGCAAATTGATATTGTGAGACGTCATGTAGCCTAAAGCTGCAAAATAAACGGAAATAAAATAAAGCTTCCAAACAAAAATTTTAAATTCATGAAATAAAGCTGTCCACACGCCAGCGGGGTCACGGTGTTCTCGAGTTTCGCGGTCGCTCAGTGAACAGAGCTGCCTTGTTCAGAATGGACGCCGGTGATCTGTCGTGGACATAACAGGGACACGCATCACCTGCCTTTGACTAGTGACAGCCGCCACTTAAATTAAACGTTTTACTCCTCAAAAGATTGTCGCAGTCTGTTATGAAAAAAAAAGAATCGTCAGTTAATATAATCGTAATGTAAGTTACCGTGTGTTTAACTGTAAAATAGATAGGCTATGCCTATTAGGGCCTACTTAAGACCTGTTTAGTCATTGAGACTAGTTTGAATTTTTGACAGTTGTCGCGGGCCGCGGCCACCGGTACAGTACAGGATCCTCAGAAGAATCAGCACTGGTCAGCCATGAAGTAGGCTAATCAAAGCGCAATGTGCCACCCATTGATTAGACGTGCCACCTCAAGACATCCGGGCTTCGTTAGATAGCACACCGATGCAAGTACACTACGCAATCTTGGCGGACATTTACTATGTCCTCCATCACGAGAATCAAATTGTGCTAGGCTATATAGCCTATTTCTTTGAAGAAGAGTCACATATAGCCTACTCGTTACTATTTTGTAATGCTTAAGTGTTGACATTTCCGTTTATTAATTAATTCTTAATTATCAACACTGTAATAGCCTACCGGTGGAAAAATAGGCTACTTAACGGAATAGTTAGCCTATCTCAGTAAAACACAAAGTGGGATACTTCTATATTGCTCCAGAAACGATATAACAAGGTGTAACTCAAAAATCAACAAAATAAATGCAAACGAAAATAAAAGCGACAATAAAAGTCTTGACCTTCGTTTAGCTCCCGTTGTCATTTTCAATACAAGAATTAGCCATTGTTTATTATTATTATTATTTGCCAAATAGCCATTCGTTTGTATTATTATTAATAAACCCCATTCATATTTTACAGTTCAGTTATAGAGACTGAGCAACCAAAATGGAAACGTTATGCCAAAAACAATGTGCTCTTTACACCTTTTCTAATATTCATTAAGAGGCTATTTATTGGTTTTATATGTTTAATTACATTTCATCAATGAAATGCCTCCTACGATTTGGCGGGTTGACATAAAATCATTAATATTTTACATGAATATTTCGAAACAAACCACTGAGTAGGCTAGTCAGTGAGTTTTATGTAGTGTAGCCTACATTCTTTCACTGAGTAGGCTAGATATAATGAAACTTTATGCGTGACTTGAGACGAGCGAACTGTGATTTGCGCAAAGTAAAACTCTGATTTAAGTCAACATGAATCATTCTCAATTTCATTGATTTTAAAGTTAATTTGCAGACAGTAGCTAAATGCTCAGCTTACCTGATCACGCAGTTCTTTGTAATATGATTCAGTCTGTTTTGAAACAGTCGCGCGGTTTTATTTTGAGCCCAAGAGTGCACTGCACATCTCATGGGGTTTTAAGCGTATGAGCAGCCAAAAAAAAAAAAAAAAGAAAGAAAGAAAAAAAGGCTTCCTGAAGAACGTTATTTGCGAAACATCTTAATGTTGTGATGCGAGGAGGGCTGTGTCTTCAACAGCTGTTTATTGTATCCGTTGCATTAGTCATGTAGGAGAGCGTTACACATCTAAACACATATTTTAAAAATGTTGCTATAAGAAAAGAATGATCGCCCAAAGCACATTGAAAAATGAAACGATTAAATAGGTTCCTAATTATATAGTTTATCAATGTTTCATTAGATCATTTAAGTTAAAACGTCTTTAAGAACTTTCAGTAATTAAGGACAGTAGGGCACTGTAAACCCTAAAGTTGATAGGCTATTACTGGAAATATCAATTCATCTGAAGTAAGTATTACTGGAAATGTCAGGTTTTGGGCTCATAACTCAAATATTTAAGTTAATTGAACTTACATTATAAACTGGTCAATTGGAAGTTATGAGGGCATTTAAATAGTTGGAATTAAGTATTTATAGAGGTTTTAGCTCTTATTATTGATGTTGTTTTGTGTGATGTCACCATTAGTTGAACCCTGTTGTCTAATTCTCTGTGTATGTGCATTATAAAAGTCTACTTGCATCTTGTTAGCTTAACCTAAATAGTAAAAGTAATTCTATATGAACACCAAGTTAACTGAACTTAATTACATAAGTTTGGTAGACACCAATACTCAATTGAGTGAATGTGTTTACTCAATCAAATTAACAGTCAACTTATTAGGGTTTTCAGCACATGCCTATAAAAGTTTAGATTAATGAAACAATCCAGTGTTTAACAGTGACATTACGTGTTAATTTGATTCATTTTGTTGCATGAAGTAGGACGAACAATGCATGTAAGTAGTACACGTACAGTATAAAATGATATTTTTATTGCGATTTAAATCAACATGTCATTTTCAAGACACACATCTCAGCATGGTCAACTGTCTGTAAAGCCTCCTTAATGCCCACAGGAACATCCAGTTTCCACTGGAATTCAATGTAAAACACTCCAGAACCAGTTTCCAAAGATTTGACTGTACATTATATAATGTTTATTCCTTGTTTACATAACATTAGTGTTTTGTTCTTTGCAAACAGACGTTCGTTCAATTCACAAAGTCTTTATTTTGTAGGTGGACTGACCTTTTTAAAAGGTGGGCAAATAGTGTACCAACTTTATATCCATCAGGGTAGTTTTTAAGGCTTGCTCTCAGGCGCTATAGTCATCTCCAGACAAGCTGAACATCATAAACAGCAGACTTCTGTGACACTGATATTAAATTCATACTTCATTCTTTTTCTTCAAAGATGACTTTGCCTTCCAGTCACATCTTCAAATGCATCATCAGGACACACATCCTAAAACTTACTGGACGAAAACAACAAACAATACAAAGTAAAGCTAAATTAAATCAAGCTATTGCCATAAACTGAGGGGAAAGTAGTATTTTTCTTTGCTGTGAAGTCTTATGCATGTTGTTTGTGCAAAAATGCAAACCAATTCTGAAGCTATTTAATAAGTTGTTTCGAATACCGATGTATAAAGAAAAGGTGGGACAGCAATTTGACTTGTATTTTCATTGCCTGTAATGGCATATAGTGCCTAGCATGAGAAAGGCCAGAGAAATAAAAATAGGGTACTGATCAGATGTGTTACATTAAGATAGCCTCTCTCTCTGTGTTCGACCAGTTTGCAAGAATTCATAAATCATAACATGCTCAAAAATCGTATAAATCAACAAAACATTCATAGAGCTTTCCAGGCACCAAAAACAACTGTGTGAAAACAAAACTCCATCCTCTGAAATGGAAAACCGACAACATCAAACCTACAGTGCATAAAATAATTAATGAAGAGCAGTGTGCGAAGGAATTTTGTTGCCTGCAAAGACCTCCCAAAATCAGGAGTACATCCCTCTCAACTAAACTGTACAATACATTACAATTTAGACATGATGACATCAACTGAATACATATTTTCAAGTAATAATGGATATGAAAAAGTCAAAACATGTACATATTTACAAAGATGTTGGATCCTTTAAAGACACTGCATAATGTACATTCAAAAACCCAATTGAATAATTCATGCCAGTAGAAAAAGCTATGCAGTTGATGAATTTTGATATGACACTGCTGAATTGATATAGGAAAGTTTAATGTCAATTTAAAGGAATATTGCAGGTTCAATCAAAGTTAAGCTCAATCGACAGCATTTATGGCATAATGTTGATTTTCTAAAAATAAATTGAGGTTATAGTGAGGCACTTAAAGTGCAATGGCAATTAATGGAGCCAATTATTTGGAGGGTTTAAAAGGCAGAAATGTGAAGCCTATCATTTTATAAAAGCACTTAAATTAATTATTTTGTTAAAACGTATTATTTGCACTGTAAAGTAGTTTAAATCATTGTTTTTACAGTTGTTTTAGGGTTTACAGCATTACATTGTCATCGCACTGAAGTTGTACACAGAAAATCTTAGTTAGCAATTTCATAACACTAAAATCATGTTATGGGGCAGCTGTGGCTCAGGTGGTAGAGCGGGTCAGCTTCCAATTGCAGGGCTGGTGGTTCGATTCCCGGCCCACATGACTCCACATGCAGAAGTGTCCTTGTGCAAGACACTGAACCCCAAGTTGTTCCCAATGGCAGGCTAGCACCTTGCATGGCAGCTCTGCTGCCATTGGTGGATGGGTGATTGGGACACAGTGTAAAGCGCGTTGGTAACCTCTAAGGTAAAAAAATAA
This sequence comes from Xyrauchen texanus, assembly GCF_025860055.1. Taxonomy (NCBI): domain Eukaryota; kingdom Metazoa; phylum Chordata; class Actinopteri; order Cypriniformes; family Catostomidae; genus Xyrauchen; species Xyrauchen texanus. Next base: position 25,908,413 of record NC_068282.1, on the reverse strand, counting down.
AATAAAAGCACTATATAAGTGCAGAACATTTAACACACATATTGTTTACATCTTGTGGCTATACATTTGAACAGTCAGTATTCAAACGTTTATCGGTTGGCCGCCATTCACTTCCATTCAAAGTGCCTCACTATAACCCAGTTTTGTAATTGTTTTTAAAGAAAGGAAGGGGAAAGTAAATTACATTTTTGTGGTTATCAGCGTTATGCCACAAATGCTGTGCATTGAGCTTAACTTGTATGGAACCCTGAATATTCCTTTAATGAGATGACAGTGTTCCCTCAAAGTTATGAACACCAGCAAATGCACTGACTGGTTTCTCATGGTGTTAAACAATTGATGATTAAAAAAATAAAAGCTATGACAAGGAAATTGTATTATAATACATAAAACACTACACTATATGAAGTCACTTCTCATAATGTGAAAAAAATCATGGGGTATCAGAAACACCATCCTTTAAGGTCTGTGGATCTCCTGCCACTTTATGACGATCTTTATTACTAGCGTCTCAAAGAGTCTAGAGAGGCACATTAAGCCTCTTACTGAGTCTGGTCATCTGATACATTTTGGCAAAAACAAAACAAATGCAGATGTAAACCATGACCTTATGAGATATGACTGCAAAATCCATTTGTAAAGATGAGCGAAGGCTTTTCAAGTTCTCCCACTCGAATACCATGCTCAATGCTATGTTGGCAGTTTTAAATGTACCCTCTAACATGAGGTTTTAAGGATGAGCTTACAGACATGCTCTCCCTCTCAGGCTTTAGATGCTGGTCTGTATGACCAATGCAGATGATCACACTGTAGTTGTCTTACAGCTGACATTTGAGGGCAAAGTCAGTCGTAGGGCATCTCCTTCATCATCACCCTCACTTTCTGAATCCTCAAGGTTTGGATGTAGTGTGATCCGGCCTCTAACCTGATGACTAGTCAGATGGGGTGACAGCTTCACTCCATCATCATCAGAGGACTGGTAGGATTCATTATCCGCTCTATAATGATTTACAATATGAATCCCATCAAAATTGGGTTGGCCGGGTATGCACTTTTGCCCTCTTAAACATCGGACCTATAAGCAGAGACAAAACAAATTCAGAAAAAATCTCATCATTATACAAAGGTATTCGTTTGTAACATTTACATGCACATATTTTTACATTTGGATAGATGCTGAAACATAAAATTAGATTTTTAAAGTTAATGTTCTATCGAGTTTTAAATCGCAGTGTTTTAAACTGATGTCCCTAAACTTAACTGAAAAAATGCAATTACTGAAGCGACCACTTAAATTTGTGGTTCTTTTAAGATGCTTTGACACACGTATGAACTTGCATACTCTTCAGGACTCGTACCATGCTCCTTTACATCGCAAATGCAACACTCTCAGTTGAGCTACCATGCAACTTGACTGCATTTGAATAAGCAGATGTTAAAACATTATCGCCTTACAAGTCATGCGCTATAATAAAAGCGTTTTGATTTCTGTGCTCGTTTAAAGTAGAGGGCGAAAAGTAAATGTACATTTTCTCGTGATTGGTGCAAAAGTGAATAAAAATCATTGTTGTAGTGCCTCTAAAGTGTATTTAACCAGGAAACTGAAAGATACATACAACAGCCACGTAAAACGTTTTTTTTTTTTTTTTTGTTGCAAAAATGTAGAATAGTAACGTGATTCTATGAGACCAGTTTGGATATTTTAGATCAGTTTACCCTACCCCTAAACTCAAAACAAGTTAAGCTCAATCGACAGCATTTGTGGCATAATATTGATTACCACAAAAATGTATTTTGACTTGTCCCTCCTTTTCTTAAAAAAAAAAAAAGCAAAAATCTTTGGTACAGTAAGGACTTGGAATGGAAGTTAATTTCTTCTGTTAAAAGTGAGTTTTAACAGAAGACTAAATATAAGTGCTTTTATAAAATTATAAGCTTCACATTTCTGCCTTTAAACCTTCCAAAAAATGGCCCCATTCACTTCCATTGTAAATGCTTCACTGTAACCCATATTTGAGCTTTTTTCATAGAAAAGGATGGATGAATAATTTTTGTGGTAATCAACATTATGCTACAAATGCTGTCGATTGAGCTTAACCTGAATTAAACCCGGAGTAGCCGTAACCACCATAGACATTGAGGGGGACATGTCCACACACTATTCATAATAATGGTCTACTGATCTGGGATTCTTCCATGGTTGATTATTAAATTATTATATTTGGTCCCCCCCAATCCTGAATATGAGGTTTAATCCTTGGCTAAAGGTGCTTATACGTGAAATGATTTCAGTTTTAGATGATGTCAATAAGTCAACATAGTACATTTCAGAGTATATGCAATCGTAAGTAAATGTGTTTTAGAACCACACATTTGTAGGAGTACAAATACAATATATTAAATAAACCTAATACTAGAAAACATTCCTCACAATGATGATAGGAAGGGTAAAAGTTGCAAATCACACACATATAGACATACTTTGAAACACACTACAAATTTAAACATGCATGTACAGTGGGATAATGCGGCTGAACAACAAAAAATGAAGACCTGCTAATCTCTAAAATGTAAATTTTACACAAACAAAACAAACTATAAGGAAAATGGTAAGCAAGCAATAAGTCAGCAGGATTTTTAGATAAGAAAATTTTAGATATTAAATTTTCCAAGTCCATCAAATTGCAATAAAAGTCCATGCTCAAGGAAAAAAAAACAAGTAAGTATTTGTGTGAAATGTGGTTTTAAACTGAGAAACCTGCACTGAGGTATAATTAACAGTTGATGAGATGCATACACACTTACCTGAAACATTCTGCCTCATAAAGACAGACATGTGGGGAGAAACGTATGTATGGGTTTTTGAGTATAACCACAATCATTATCCATCATGATTTATTTGAATTACAAAAAAAGCCAACAGTTATTAAATGAAAACACAAGTGTTTGATTGGGATGGAAATGCAGTGCACACATAAGATGGGTGATGTGGGGGTTGTAGAGGCAACAGAAAGAAAAAAAGCAAACAAGCCAGAAGCCAGCACCAAAATGGCAATGAGGCCACAAGTCAGTCATGACTGTGATGTTGAGAGATTAGCTCAAGCATGGTTTTGCTTGGTGCAAATGTGGCTGATTAGAAACCTCTCGCAGTTTAGCAACTACGTGATTTAAATAGCAACCAGATATGACACATCCGTTCTTTTGTTTTAAGGTTATGACAACTCTTTGAAACTTAAGCGTGGGTGATCTTTGAAGCAAAACTTTAGAATGTTACTACAACTTCATTTAACAAATCTCTAGTAAAAATCATTAGATTCATTCAGTCCCAAGATAATTCTTAAGGTGACTAGGGACTGATCAAAAACATTTAAATTACTTAATAATTACATTTAAAAATAAATGTCCTCATAACATTCCATAATCCAAGGAAACAAACAAAAAAAGAATGTTAACTTAACTGTACCATTATTCAATCGGCCCACTCTCTAACTCCACAACCACAAACATTTAAATCAGTCTTGTTCGTAAAGGGTTTGTGGCTACAGACAGGATTCATGCTACAGCATGATTGTGCATGAAGAGGAACCTGGCAGGTTTTAAAAGGTAAAGCTGTATGGCTGCACTCTGTTGATAGGGTTTGAGATGGTCTAGAATGAACGATTTAGTGGAAAGTTGTTTGACCACAAACCACGAGCCTATTGTTGGCAGTATTTGGGAGAAGGTGAGAATCAGACTACATCCCCCCATCTGTGTAAATCAATTAAATGCTTTCGGTTTTCTGTTTCATAATTTTCAGATAAGATCTTTATGTATCCAACAAATGAAGGATAAATGTTTCAGTGACACGTATATTTACATGCACTTTTAAAAACTTTGATTTCAGTTGGACAAACAATATTTTGTCTTTTTAAAATGTCATGTAAACACTTCAATCAGACTGAAATCATACAAATACGATGTCTGTGAAGTCAGACAATAACAGAAATAGATAATGCAATTGTAGCTAAGCTATCAGCGAGAGAAACCAGGGAGAATAAAAAAGTTCTCACATTTCACTTCTTATAAATGTATCAATGACACTGTAATCAAAGGAGAAAAACTATATATAAGTATTGTCTCTCCCAGGTCATACTTTTGGACATGACATTATTTTGTAAGCAAGTTTTCAAATGCAAAACTTTAAATTTCTTACAACTGCCAATTATGAACTGGGATGCAAAGGTGGCTAATAGATTGCCTAATAAAGACAATTCCATTTCCTTTTTACTGTAATTTTGCTCAATATACTATACATTTTCATTCTTATTTTTGGGATTATTTCTGAATGTGAAACAACTACACTCACTGAGCACTTTACTAGGAACACCTGTACACCTACTTATTCAAGCAATTTTCTATTTAGCTAAACGTGTGGCAGCAGTGCAATGCATAAAATCATGCATATACTGGTCAGGAGTGTCAGTTAATGTCCACATCAACCATCAGAATGGGGGGAAAATGTGATCTCAGTGATTTGGAGTGTTACATGATTGTTGGTGCCAGACGGGCTGTATTTCTGTAACTGCTGATCTCCTGGGATTTTCATGCAAAGCATTCTCCCGAGTTTACTCAGAATGGCGTAAAAAAACAAATAACAACGGAGGTCAACGGAGAACGGCCAGACTGAGTCGAGCAGACAGAAAGACTACAGTAACTCAGATAACCACTCTGTACAAACACCACATCAGCCACAAAACACACACACACACACACACACACACACACACACACACACACACACACACACACACACACACACACACACACACACACACACACACACAGAGAGAGAGAGAGAGAGAGAGAAGAGTTGACACTGGAGCCCACAAGAGGTAACCCACTACTGAGGGCCAATCCATGCAAATCACTTAATCCCTGATGGCATACATGGTTGTGAATTAATGACTGTACTTCTTGATCTGGGACGCTGAACATCACTGCCCTGCAGGGCTGTGTTCTCAGAGAAAAGGTGTCACATCTTGAATTGAAGTGAAGGCACTTTATCCTGCATGGAAAATGTTCCTCTGCATATCAATTACATAGAGGTGACAATATTTAACACCTTAAAAATCCTCATGTATCTCATTAGACTGAACATCTCTTCATTAGTGAAAATGTTTCTGCAATGCTTTCACTCCCTGAAGAGACTTAATATGAGCAACCAAATATTCGCTAGCATCTACAGTTGCGTTGTTGAGAACGCACTTATCCGCAGCATCACTGTCTGGTACAAACCTTTTTTTGATTAACACAGGAAAGCCCTAAAGTTTGGATGGTGGACAGTCTGTTCAGAACATTTTCAAAGCACAAGAACAAGTCTCACCCTTCCAAAGGACATCTTTGCCCCAATGGCCTAATAGAGAAGGCTATGGGGACTTCAATCTAGATCAACCAGATGTAACACCAGTTATTATTATTATTTTATATTTTGAATTTTTTAGATTTGTCTGTTCTACTGTTTCCATTGTTTGCCATATCCTCTGACTGTAGAGGTACAATATTGTTATTGCTATACCGAATGGTGACCTGAGCAAATTTGATGAGGCTGATCTTCCAACATAGGTCCAGCTGCCTAACATAACCTACCGTATGTCTTCAGAAGACTTGGAATATGATGAACAAGTCTCATGGATAACTTTTATAATACATTTGCATTCTTTTTTCAGTTTGAAAGCATAGTCACTATCCACTGCCATTGTAATGGAAAGAGGGGTCAGGAAATTCTACAAATGTTCTCCTTTTCTGTTCTTATGAAAAAAAGGTTTATATGGGTTTGGAATGACATTATTTTTCTATATAAAAAACTATATAAAAAAACATTACTATTCCTTTAAAAAATATGGTCAACAATACTGATTTTTTTTGGGTGGTTATGACACAACCTGCAAGGGGATTGATATAGTGCTAAAGAGTGCGACAGGGGTGTGTGCGGGCAAACTGAATGCAGGAAGAGGCTTTGTGCAGGGCGTAGTTAACACGTTAAAAAAGCCTGTGAAATAAACTAACAAATCAGTTAAAAGTGCTCACAAAGCTTGTGAAAAATAAGAAGCCAACCACACAACAAATAGTAAAGAACAAAAACATACATCAGGCAGGAAAAGGAGCACCTCATGGGTGGGTAAAACAAAAGACGCCAAGGTGACTTTGATACAAAGATAAAAAATTCCTTTAGTGCGAGTGCAAAATACGTAAGATGATTGCCAACATCTTAATGTTGTAAAAGGTGCACCAAGATATTTTTCCACTTCAATAAAATTGTATGCCTAATGAAATAAAATAATGCTTTTGACAAATGTGCTTAAAATGAAGCCAGTCATATCATCGGCCTAGAAAAGCCTTTTTTGTTCCACATAAGATTGGTCGCCCAGATCACATGACAAGCTGAATACTACTCACTTGATTTCAGTAAAACCTCTATTATCAGATATTTCTGGTAGAAGAATAAAGTAATCATGGGTGACAAACACGCATCGTCACAAAAAAAACATTTGCAAGATATTGCATCCAAGCAAATAGGTGTCAGCTTATAGTCCAATACAACGGTCATATTTAGTTAAGAAGATGAATAAGACCCAGCGATTACATAATGCAGTGGTTCTTAACCAGGGGGCTGCGGCTCACTGGTAGGCCTCAGCAAACTTCCAAGGGGGTCCGCGGGATGATGTAAAATTATATAAAAATTAGAGCTCTCACAATAAATGAGTCAAAGCATGCGATTAATTAAAAAAGTATATCAAATTATTAAACAAAATAATTTTTACAAGTCATTCTTAACACATTTACCGTTAATACAGCATAAACACTTGTTTGAAGGGCAGAACCTTTGCGATGTGTCCGCCCGGAGTCATTACACTAACGCATACTTCACAACACAACTGTTGTGTAACAGCGCTTCCATGTCAGTAATAAAATAATGGAGAAAGTAACTCTTAACATGATTTGATATACAAAATAAGCTCAGATGGGACTTGTGATATAAATCAAGTATTTTTCAGCCAATGTAAGATGAATTTAAATTTTAGCACATCAAGTCAACTATCACAAAAATGTAAAATTAGACATTTTTAATGGCACCCTTTACGCAAATAATGAACGCGGCTTCACGACTGCGGTAGGAAAGAGGACAGCCACAGTCTAGATTAATATTGAGGAGGATGGGAGTTTAAGAGATTTAGTGCCCTTCGCAATTAAAATGCAGCCTATGGGGAGACTAGTTCTTTCAATTAGTCAAACTCCTAATCGGACTTTGGGAAATGTTTAATATTACTTGAATTGGTGATATTTTAGCACATTTCTAACTTTATATTGTGGAAGGCTTTGTTTACGAAATGTTAATAAATCATTATATTGTTACATCTTATTTTGTTTTCTTTCCTAATATGGAAATAAATGCATTTTGTCAGGAAAAGGAGTATATATAGTCAAATGTTGGCACTTCCAAAATCTGCAATTAATCACGATTAACTACAAACAAATATGCAATTAATAATGATTAAAAAGTGTAATCGACTGACACTAAAAGAAATTGGTTAAAAAAAATAATATATTAAAATATTAAAAACAGCTAAAAATGTTGATGTACAAAATTAGGCCTACAACATATAGACTGATAGTAGCTGAAACGTTTTTGATCATGACATTAATCACGATTATTTATCGTGATTAATCTACTGACACTCATAGTCTCTGGGTGGGGGCCTTCAAATATTGCCTTGGACAATGGGGGCCTTAGAGTCAAAAAGGTTGAGCACAAATGACTTAGTGCATCTTTAAAGATGCCTTAATACATTGAGCTACTGCATTAGAACATAAATAAGAATAGAGTTGAATACAATGCTTTGAAGTAATACTGAAAAATACTGTCTTGCATAAACACATGGACCTTACCTCATGTTTGAGATCGGCTATCTGGTCTTTCAGGTCTCGAATGTACTGACTGGAGTCTGTGTTGTTTAGCTGGCCTTGGACCTTTCCTTCCTCTTTCTGAGGAAAAAAAAAGCTTGAGCTTTTTATCTTATAGATAGATTCAATTATTAAGAATATGCAAGCCACCTAAAAGGATTAGCAGTCACTTTAATGTGAGTAGAAAACAGTGGTGTGTTGGGACAGCAATATTGGTTTAGTTACATGTGAACATGGACATTATGCTACAGATTGTGAGACTATTAATGGTTTTGTGTTTTTCACTGCTGCTAAATGCCTTGGGGGAGCAGACATGTGGTATTGAACAGACGTTGTGTGCATGGCACGCTTGTTTACCCTCCACATTTACACCTGTTAAAGAGGGAATCAAAACACATGCACTACAAACATGGGTAAATAGCCATTTCCATTTGTAGCAGTACAGTTATGGCAAGCCACGCAGGACAGAGTGATGAGTAAAAAAGGGGAAAAGTTGCAGAGAGGGGTGTGTTATATAGGTATAACAAAGCGAAATGTACATACACCCTACAAACAGTGAAGGGTGTTTTCTATTCCTGTGGTCTGTGTTGGGCTGTGCATGCAGCCCTCTGATAGGCCGGGGACGGGGATGGTGAGGGATCTAAAATGCGTTCTTCCAAGAATCTGTGTTTTTCTTGAGGTTTCTCCCCCACCCTTACAGTGGTGTGATAAGGGAAAGGCAGTTAGCTGACTTCCTTACACTCAGCTGCATGAAATCAGCAGGTGGCAGGCTGCAGCTTGGGACGTCAAACATCTGAGTAATGGCTTCCTCACTTCAGTACCCCCAGTAAAACTTAATGAGGTTGTTGATTAGAACACAAAGGAAAACATGTTTTCCCCAAGTTGGTTACAAATTAGACCAGTCTTCTAGTTGTCACCATATTGGTGTACATCAAATATATGATGTTATCCTCTGATTCGTGAAGAATACTTTAGCTGCCTTCATGTCGAAAAGGTGCTAAGCTGCGATTGTCATTTGATTTGTAAGAGAAATTATTCAAGCAAAAAAAGTATTCAAGCAGCCTCTGCAACGTCAAGTAAGCAAGAGTTTGGGATATTTACTTAAAATATTAAACCTTACAAATATCAAGAATTCAAATTTGCCGCAAACGTACCACAAATTCAGCACTGATTAATTTCACATGCAAATGAGCTTTGCAGCAAACATGCGACAAATTGTCCATTGTTGCCAAATGATTGCTGCAGGTTCACCACAACCTGTGAAGAGCTGCAAACTTCTGACAAACATTTGCGGTGAATCACAAGCTCATTTGCGTGTGAAAATAATGAGAGGCAAATTTCTGTTTGCAAGTTTGCGGCTAGTTTGCCAGAACTCTCGATTTTTTTGTAAGGGAAGATTTAAGTTTAACATAACCTTTCTTTTTTCAGTCCAAAGATTTCAGTAAAAAAAAAATTCTTCTTCAGGTAAACAGCACAACCGTTTTACACAAAAAGCAGAACAAAACTGAGCCACAATGACTCGATCAAATCTTGATTCTTATGAACTTAAAGAAGTATTTAGAGTTTAACTGTTGGCCTGATTCTGAGGAAGATTCAGCTTCTAAAATTGAGCAATTCTTATCTGATCTAACTAACGTTATTGTGACATTACTTCTGTTTATCATTTAAATACAAAGTGTAAAATTGAAAAACTATTTTGTGTACTTTGCAGCTCAGATACAGACAAGAAAAGCATTCCGACATATTCAAAGATGGTAAAATGTTATGGACATCTTTGTTGTTCTACATCTGGTTGGCATGGCAACAAACATTGAGGAGTTGCTTGCATTTGAGATTTAAATGTTCACACTAAATGTCACAGTTCTCAGCCATGGCACAGATTACAATACTACAGTGATTTCACTTTTGCACATTCTTTTTTCACTTTTATGCATCTAACCAACACATGCAAAACCAAATCTCTCCGTTACAATCGATCATATGAATGCAGTGCAGTTAAGCAAAATGCGAGCTTTGATTACAGCTCAGTGTGTTTCTTAGCCTGATAGGAAGTGGTTTCTCATCTGTTAATGAAGATAGCTAAGCTGCGGTCCCATGGGCCATGCAAGCAGCCATTTTAACCTTGAGCTCAGCTTGGTGTTAAAACAAAAAACAAAAAAACCCACTTCACTGCACTCTGTCTTAGTTAGGCAAGAGATCATAACAATAAGGAGCAACACTGAGGTTCTGCATTTCTTCTTAAAGACCGCCTCAAAACTTTATTCAGTTTTGCCTGCATGTCAGTCAGAAAAACTATTAAAAGACTGACATGTTGTGTGGGTGTTCTTAAAGGTGTGTACATCTCCTGAACGCTGGGGACTGGAGTCGGGTTAGTGTGTTGGCGTTTGGTGTCAGACAGACCTTTAGTCTACTTTATAGTGGATCTTTCCAGTGAAATAAAACCACACTCAGGTGACTCATTGAAAGTCCAGAGAAATAAAGTTGTGTTGACATTATGATGTTATATTTTCCAGCGATGGGTTTTGTTGTGTTAAGAGTGTGCGAAAGGTGAGCGAATAAATAATTAATGATGATGTTAGAAGCAAAAACAAGCTTTCTTTAGGTGCATGATTTAGAATCATCTGCATATTCACAGCATACGGAAGAAGAGCAGAGAACAATGGTCTGTTTCTCTCTGCTAATCGCTCTCCTCTTCACTATATTCTGCCTAAAAGTGAATTCAAGTTTGGTGAGCCAGACCTGTTGCCCACAGCCCTCAGGGTAAAAACCATGAAGGTAGCCAAAACCACAGAACCACAGCTAAGAGCTGCACATGCCTGGGAGGAGCTTGCACGTCTAATCAGTTTATAGCAAATTGATGCAATTTTAGCACTCAAATTTGCATAAGCTTATATAGAAATACAAAATTCTCTGTTAAAATGTCTGAGGATGCAACAGGGCACCAGAGAGGACACAGACTGTCCAATGTCATTACATTTCAGAGACACATAAAAGATTGCTCTGAAGAGTAAGGCTTGAGACAGAAATGAATATACTCTTATAAAAGGTGAGATTTAGTTTCGAATGCAAAACCCCCAGCTTATTTCTGTCTCAGGAAAGAAAGCCACACATTTGTATGCACTGATATGAAATGCCACTAATGACATACTGAGCTCATTTTTTAAAAATAATTCTTCCAGCATGGAAAACACAGCATTCATTTTCAGACAGCAGCATTTCCTCCAAACAGATCACACACATATTTCAGTTCTCTCTTCCATCCAGTAAATCTTACTAATATAATAATTCCCTCAAATCAGAACAAACACACAGCATTTCTGGCAATATTTACTGTAATGCTTAATTTCATGTTAATCAGTCAAAACTTACTGTAAATATGATAAAAAACAAAAAAACAAATACACATAAAAACTCTTTGTTGAAACATTATAGATAAGAAAGTATTTTTTTTAGTGCAGCTGCTTGATTTTTTTTAACTCTTACACCCTGTCTACACCGGACATGAGTGGTGTGTCGCGTCAAAAGCAAAAAAATAAAAAAAATTATAATCAATGGATGGAATACACTGGAAACATCCGTTGTGGTGCGTTTGTCACGCTGATAGTAAACGGGTGTCAAGTTCCACTGTTAGTGTCGACGCGTGGCGTCAGCGGACACGCACAATATAGACATGGTTTTAAAAGGACACCTTGGGTGTTTAGTGACCTGGGACCTAATTTTTGTTGTTTCTTTGTTTGCACTTTCATAAATTATATCTTTTATGATTATACTATCACAGGATATCAATTTCTTTGTTTAATACAAGACAAATGAGTACTATATTTATAAAAAAAAACAAAAAAAAACAATTTACAACAAATGAAGAGTATGATTTGACTATTGTCATTTGGGTGTTCAACTGAAATGATGTAAGCTGTGCATCTATTTAGACTCAGTAAGTGCATGAGAAAATACATATGTGTAACTTATGTGTAGCTTGTGTGTTATAAATTTATTAATCAGTCCGAGATCATGAGGTTTTGTCTAAGGACCTGCCAATGTGTCAGATGGATGTTTTTGGAGCGTCTCACTTTGGTTGCGTCGCATCATAAACATAACATTTTTAGCTTACTGTGTCAAGTTAAACCTAGTTTAATACTTAGAAAAACAAGTCTTGAGATCCCCAAGTTCGGATTTACACACCATCAAGCTGTGTTTTGAATGCAAGAACATTTCCTTGTGTTGTGCTGTTTTCTGAAGGGTTGGTTTGTTCTTTGTGTTAGCTGTGCATTGCCTATAGAGCTGAAATTGAAAACAGATGGTATTTCAAGCTTGAATTGCTCAGGAATATAATAAAATCGCAAAGAATACAACATGTTAAATTTAAATAAAATTAAATAAAAAAAGTCTATTTTGCAGATCCATTTGTGATAGATATAAGTGCCCGAATATGTAAGAATATATAAGAATATGTTTGGTGAAATTTCCACGCATTTAAGGGTTAAACACGCTGCTTGTGTCCATCAATTCCAAAATGATTTGCTGATGTTTAAAATACATTTCTAAGTCCTTGCCACGATTTTAATCACACCATACCAAAGAAAGCTTTTACATAAATGCAAGATTGCACCATATTTAATTAATAAGTGCATCCTCTGCAGTAAGTGCAGTTTTGCTAACCATCAAGTCAGTGACATGGATAATGGGGGAGCAGTATAAAAAGCTTTGTGTTTGAGGGGCTGCACTGTGCACTGTGTTGGGCTGTGGAGAGACTTTGCTCGGTTGGACTGGAATCTAAATAGATTATGATGTACTGTGCTGGGCTGTGGAGAGACTTCTGAGCTGGATTGGACTGATAGGATGTAATGTGTTGTGCTTGGCTTGAGTGTTGTTTGTGCTTATTTGTACCTGAATCTCAAGCTCTGAGATCTGCTGCTGAAGTTCAGCCATGGCAGCTATATTGTCAGCTTCTCTCAATCTCACTGCCATTACATCTTCCTTATTCTGTTTGAGAGATAGAAAAAGAGAAGTACTGTGAACAGGAACTTATTTGGAAAAAAAAATGTCCGGCTTTTATTAAATAGCTTCTTTTGAAAGTTAAGCTGACAACCATGAGAGCACAAACACACTGAAGTTTTAATTGAGTGATTGATAATGAGTATCTAACATCATTTTAATATAAATATGCATTTGAGACATAAAGAACGCCATCACAATTTTTGCCCCAGACTACAGGGTAGACAGTGACTACTTAGTTGATGTTATGGAAATCACCTTCACCTTGCACTCTATTTCAGCCTGTTTCCGTTTCGTCTCCTGCAGCTCTGAATGCAGCGTCTTGTTCTGATGGGTCAAAACCTGCAGTCGCTCCTGTAGATTCCGTGCCTCCTGTTCTGCACGTCGCAGCTGATTATTATGTATGTGATTCTGTATTTGGGTGAAAGAAATAATATGCTCAGGAATCAACCAGTAAATTAGTGTTACTAAGAAAGAGTGCAGTCTAAACCCTGAATATTTAAGGACATGAAGTCAAATCATGCATCATATGGGCCAGGCATTTAATAACAAATCTGCAGCCATAAAGCAGTGCTTCAATAAAAACACAGCCCATCATGTACATCACCGGAGAGTACATCAACTTCAGTCACTTTGTCTCCCTGTACCGGCCATAAAACAAGCCCTCAATACAAAAAAATACATAGAAATGAGCGGTGTAGGTTCTCAGAGTAATTTTCTCGCTAAAGTCAGTGGTCAGCAGCAGTTATTTTTAAGTTTAAATGATGCCAATTTCAAGGTGCACTCAGTAATATTTATAGACACCAAGCGAAACAAAAATAGAAGTTCTAAGTTACCAAATGCATTACCAAAAATTCTCTTTTCACATTCTGCCATGATTATTTCATGGAAAGCTACTAATTACAGGGGATTACTGGGATAAAGAGAGTAATATGCGGATGGTCAATATCATCGCAATGCTTATGAATGTCCGCCCAGCATCACATTGAGGATATAGAAGCTGTTCCTCATCATGTTAGTGTACATTATTTTAAACATATATTTCAAATAATACTCTACTATTACTATTTGTTTAAAATTACAGAAATTACCAAAAACTCCTGTGGTTTAATAAATGTCTTATGAAGCGATGCAATTGCTTTGGGTGAGAAACAGTTCAATATTAAAATCTTTTTTACTATAAATCTCCACTTTCACTTTCAGAATGTGAAAGTGGACATTTATAGTAAAAAAGGATTCAATATTGAACTGTTTCTCACCCATATCTATCATATCGCTTCTAAAGACATAGATTTAACCACTGAAGTAATTTGGATTAATTTTATGCTGCTTTTATGGGATTTTTGGAGCTTGAAAGGTCTGGTCACCATTCAGCTGCATTGCATGGACCTACAGAGATTAAATTTTCGCTTGTGTTTTGCAGAAGAAAGAAAGTCATTCACATCTGGGATGGAATGAGGGGGAGTAAATAATGAGAACATTTTTGGGTGAACGATCCCTTGAATCTTGAATCTGACAAGACTGTGTCTTCCATTCCCCTCCAATAATCTTGAGTTTTGGGCAAATGATGACTACTGTATATGTACTATAATAACAAACAGGCCTTGTCAGGAACGTCTGATACTCTTGATACCGTTTGTTCCATTTTCTTTTATGTGCTACATCTGTGAGTGAGAGGTGAGTGTAAGCATATCTGAGCATATCACAAGTTAACTGTGTGTCAAGACCTGAGTCTCCAGTTCCAGCATCCTCTGTCTGGTCTCTCTAAGCTCGGCCTGAGCCTCTGCCTCCCTGAGCCTCACACTCATCAGCTCATCCTGCAGTTCACTTGCTGCATTCTTCCGAGGGCCATCTTTCCAGCGACCCGCCGTGCGTGCCAGATGCCTCTGTACACAACAAAAAAATTCAAAATTCAAATTGACCCTATTTATTTTCTTAATGCATGTTATTAGTCTTATTGTGAATGATTCATCCATGCATATTTGTATTTTTATAAAAATAATTTGTCCTCGATATGTTTTATCAAAATGTAATAACTTGCTGATACGACTTCTCTACTAACGTATGCAAGGCTGCGCGGCAGTAAAGCCAATAGTCAATTTTTTTTAGTCATATTAAACCCCTCCCCTTCAACAAACTGTCATGTAGTAGAGCACACAAACATGGCATTGACTCGGAACAAATGCAGAGATGGTATATTCAGCAAAACCCTGTTCACTACCCAAAACTACCTTGGGTTACAGGCCTGCTGGCTTTAATTTGAACTTTGAAGTACCAAAAATCACTTTAAGGCCACATACAAGTAATCTATACAACTCCTGTGGTTTAATCATATCTTCAGAAGGGATATGATAGGTGTGGGTAAGAAACGGATACATTTTTAAGTAATTTTTTACCATAACTCTCCACTTTCACATTTTGAAAGTGAAAGTGGAGATTTATTGTAAACGGATATTGATCTGTTTCTCACCCACACCTACCAAATCACTTCTGAAGATATGAATTTAACCACTTGAGTCTTATGGACTACTTTTATGTGGCCTTTATTTGGTTTTTGGAGCTTCAAAGGTCTGTTCACCATTCACTTGCATCGTGAAGACCAACAGAGCTGAGATATTCTTCTAAAAATCTTGTTTGTGTTCTGGAGAACTTTCCCTTTAATACATGTACTAAATAATGCTTCTATAATTTTGTATTTTTTTTTTTAAATGCAAACAGGTTAGGATTAGAGTTATGGTGAAAAATATTATTAGTTTAATTTAAAAACAACAGAAGTCAATGAAAAAGTCCCCACCATGGCAGAGAAAACAAATGTGTGTATTTACCTGCCAGTGCTCCTCCAGTGTTCTGACCTGCTGTCTAAGTTCTTTAAGGCCTGTCATAGCCTCTGCCTCCCTCAGTTTTACACCAATTAGCTCCTCTTGTAGACATACCACATTATTCTCATCTGGCAGGGATGCATTTCTCTGTAATAGAAGCAAACATACCCAAAAGTCATTATAAACAATTTAAGTAGTGAGCACTTTAATAAAAGAATAAAAAGAGAAAATCAGATCATGAGGTAGTAGATTTTGGTCTAATAAAAACTCCCACGTTTTGTGTATATGTGCATATGAGGTCTGAGAATGATAATGAGGTGTCACAACCTTTTCCATGTCGAGGATTTTGTCCTGCATCTCTTTTAGTGCGCACTGGGACTCAGCCTCCACCAGTCGGGCCTGCACCAGTTCTCTCTCCAACTGCAGGATGAACTCCTCAGAGTAGCGTGGGTTCCTCTTCTAAATTGAGAAAAGCGTTACAATAAAAGTTACAAAAAGCTGTTCAAACTCAACCAGTCAGTGATTGATGTTAATGACATCAACATCTGAACAGACCTTATGATTAAATTCTACCATGTGTCTCTTCATGGCTGTACTCTCACTGTGCACTTTATTAGGAACACCTGTACACCTACTTATTCATGTGATTATACGGATACGGGTCAAGAGCTTCAGTTAATGTCCCCCTCAACCATCAGAATGGGGAAAAATGTGATCTCAGTGATTTCAACCGTGGCATGATTGTTGGAGCCAGAAGGGCAGATTTGAGTATTTCTGTCACTGCTGATCTCCTGAGAGTTTCACTCACAACAGTCTCTAGAGTTTAATCAGAATGGTGCTAATAACAAAAAACATCCAGTGAGTGGCAGCTCTGCCAACAGAAACACCTTGTTGATGAGAGAGGTCAACGGAGAATGGCCAGACTGGTTTGAGGTGACAGAAAGGCTACAATAACTTAGATAACCACTCTGTACAATTGTAGTGAGCAGAATAGCATTTCAGAAGGCACAACAAATCGAACCTTGAGGCAGCTGGGCTATAACAGCAGAAAACCACATTGTGTTCTAAATAAAGTTTTCAGTGAGTGTAATTATCGATGATTAAAACACACATTTGCTTCCAGCCAATCTTTAGATTGTGTCAGATAGAAAAACACAGCTCTCTCCATTCAAATGCTCATGGTTGTACCAACAGCCACATTAAAGCATAATGAGATCTTAACCCAACATTATGTAAAACAGCTCTTTCCTCACAGCGTATGACACATTATCTACTTTTTTCTGTGTTGAGCATGAATGCATTTATAATTGATGAGCCATTTTGAGACCTTCTGTTGAGAGTGTAGATTTTATTAAACAGAGTGTCAACTCTCAAGACTGCCTACAACAAGCAAGTTATACTCATTCCTGACAACTAATGTACATGCTTCCCTTTAGCACAGTTGTGCATGCAAATGACCTCTGCTGTTCTGATTTGCAGTCATGCATGTAAAGAGCATCATTACTAGAGCTGCCAATCTCAGCTCTGTAGTCAGTGAGATTTTGTTGCTAAGCAACACCAAGATAATCATGTACAGCTGCCACTGCAAACTGTTGACTTAAAAGACCACAAAAAATGTCTGTTTTGATTTGTTTTCAGTGTTCGAAGAGCACACTCTGAGGAGGCCTGTTGTCCAAAAGAAGGTGCTGTCTATGAACTGCCCTTACCACATATGGCTGCTGTTGCTGGAGCTGTCGGATGGTGCTTTGTGCCTGCTCCAGCTGTGCACTTGCCTCTTCATTCTGTTGTTTGACCGTGGTCAGCTCCCGCTTGACCAAGTAGTTCTCCTCAGCCTCTTGGGCTCGTGTCACCTGACCCTGACATGACCAATTATGGATGAGGGGTGAGCGCAGAGGAGGAATGGGCGGAAACGGACGCATGGATGGGGGAAAATTAATGCTGGATCTCAAGCTCTGTTGTGGCAACATGCTGTTAGCACTTTTAGGCTTTTAAATTAACATTTAAGATTTATTCGCCATGTACTATAAAAAGGGGGGATTATTGCAGTACACAACCAAAAATCAGGATTGCAGCCCAAAGATAATAAGCACAGTGATGATGAAGTCAGAATTTGCCTTGTTTAAATCTTTATTGTGAGTCCCTTAGGTGTGAGATTTTTAAAGTAAATAAGGAAAATGAAGCAAAGCTCAGGACAGAACTTTAAGGGAACTTTAAAAGAAAAGGCAGAGCAAAGGGAGAAGAAAAGAGTGAAAATTGTACCTGAATCAATCTATCTGCCAAAGAAGCACTTTCCTAAAAACAGAGAAAGTCCACAAAGGAAGGCAAACACACGAGAGACCAGAGAATATTACAACAAAACAATAAGATTGATTTGACAGAAAACACTGTTCTTTTTCATACCCCTACATTAAAATATATTACAGAGTTGGTGTTCTAGATGAACATCTAATGTATCACTAGAATTACATATGCAACTTTCCAACAGTCACAGTGGGGTGGGGTAGAAAAAAAAACATTCGGAGCATGGTGGTTTTGATGTGGCTATGGAAACAATGATAGATGTAATAAAGCAAGATTGTGACACCACAACAAGGTGAAAAGTTTAAAAGGAGGCCAAGCAGAGGACAGATTAAGCACAAGTAGTGTAAGAATTAATGTAAACAGAATCTACAATATGTTAAACCCAGTGGGTCCGATGTGTTAGTGTGAAAGGTTTTTATCATAACTGCAGAGCGGCCCAGGGCTATGTATAAGGAACTATTTTAGGTGTTTCAATTAATGCTTCATTTGAGTAAATTAGTTCCATGCTGAGAGGTGATGGAGGTGGGCTTTCTGAGGGCTTTCTGTCTTTCTCATGCTTGACACAAACATGCCGTAACAAGGAGAGAATAATCCAACATGCACCACTGCAGGTTCTGGTTTTCAGCATCCAGCGTTCGGTCAGCCAACCACTTTGGTCTTAAATTAGTCCATGTAGTGAAGAAGAATTTCAAACCCATGTGCGCAGGTGGAAGACTGGGCGATTATTCTTTTTGTGCTCTTGGTGTTTACTTACCTTCATAGCATACAATAAGCAAGTAATAAATCTCCAACAAGTTTTCCAATGCCATGCACATGAGACAGACAGATATTATACACCCTATCAGGCTCACGTGCATTTGTTATTGGTGAAACCAAAGCGCAGTGATGACGGACAGCGAGGAGATGAGTCATGAAATAGTTAAAGATAAGCAAATATGGGAAAAGATGGTGGAGTATTGATGTGTTTGTTTGGTTTCTGATTTGATAGACAGAGCTAGGCTCCACCCATTATTTAAGCTCCATACTGTGACCACTTACTTTCTCCAGAGTGTCTATTCGCTGCTTCAGGAGTCTGTTCTCTGTGCGTAGTCTCTGTAATAGAATGATGGCATAAACAGGCGGCAAGACATCAACCAATAAGAATGATCAGAACAACTAAAATAATTAGAACGTACAAGACGGTGAACTACTTGGTAACCATTATGTTCAAGTGCTTAGTTTTGTTTCAATTAAATTCATTTGAATGTCGAAGCAATGTCGTTAAAATGTTTGGAGAAAACGATGATTCATTAAAATGATGATTGAAATTAAAATGATGAGATAATTCTGGATAGAAAATGAATTAATAAGACAATAATTTTAAACTTTCATTTAGAGAAGCATCATACAAGCATGCGAGTTTAATGCGGGGAAAACTCACTTTAATTTCTACCTGTTCCTCCATCTCCTTGGATTTGATTGTAGTGTATTCCTTCTCCAATCTGAAAATAAAGGGATAAAGGTATAAAGAATAAAGAAAAACTCCATGTTCAAAAACATAATAAAAAGAAAATAAAAAGATTCATTTGTGTTTAACTCTATTGCGCATAGACTCACTTTTTCATTTTCTTGGCATTGTACCTAACTTGATATGCAGCCTGTATAACTTTGTCGGGTCCACTATCCAGCTGGGGAGGGATGGCCTTCTGAAAGTACTGCAGGAGAGAGTGTGAATATCAAAAATGACAATTATTATTCTCTTCACCGTGTTTTAATAAGTGAAAAAGAGGGTCAAAAATGGCTGCGTTATTTGCAAACCAATCAAATTGAAACTCAATTTACTTTCTTCAAACTTGCATTTTTCTTGTCAAAATGCTTAATTGCAAATTTATACACCTAAATAAAATATTTTAAAATGATGTAATAAGTGTAGAAGCTCTTATATAAACAAGCATAATCTAGCATAAGTAGATATAATTAAAAATAAAATAATCAAATAGAACCAAGCAGAGAGGG
This sequence comes from Xyrauchen texanus, assembly GCF_025860055.1. Taxonomy (NCBI): domain Eukaryota; kingdom Metazoa; phylum Chordata; class Actinopteri; order Cypriniformes; family Catostomidae; genus Xyrauchen; species Xyrauchen texanus. The sequence goes on along the minus strand of NC_068282.1, from coordinate 25,888,362 downwards.
AAATGTATTTATAAATATCACACCTGTAACATCCCCTCCATGTCCAACTGCATAAGCTCTGCCTGATTCATCTGAAGGATGGCCATCCCCACACGAAACACAATCTCTAAACCCTGTAATGACACCTGCTGGTGAGAACTCAAGTCTAGAAAAAAATTGCACTAGCATTGTAAAACCAACAGAGGGCAATCGCAGACAACTAAAATACACAGTCCTGCTACATCTTCGATTAGCTTAGGGTCACATACGAAACGAATTATTCCATTGTGTTAAAATAGGCAGAGGCTATTTGAATAGATGTTATTTGTACTAAAAGCAAATGGAAATAGATGTTATTTCCACACCTAATAATATACTAACATACAGTATAGGGGCATCACTGCAGCATGTTTATTGTATTTATTTAGTGTCCCACAGACACCCTACACCTAACACCTAACCTTAAATATATTAACCTTGTTTTACAATAGTAACCATAGTATCACCATGTTATTTTTTAGTAAATTCATAGTAAACACAAAATTAAACAAGGTTACAATATTAACAGCATATTATTGTAGTAACACTATGGTTAATTGCATGAAAAAACTGTGGCTTCTGCCAAATAAAACATACTACAATATTACAACAATAAAACTATGGTTAAATTTACCCGCATCAAACCTTTCACTCAACTACCATCCTTCACCGGAAATCAACCGTTATATTTTATATATTTATTATAAGTAGTATTAAAGGAAATATTAAGAGTGGAGACAGGAAACAGGATGGGTGGGGGGTATGTCTGGGGTCTATAGCCACTTTAATTGGTCAAGAACCGCCCATTTAGACATGTAAAGCCATCTAACAGACATGTAAAGTAATCAATCACAGTTGATTTTGTCATTAAGGGGATAGAGGGGCAGGGTTATCGGAGATTTATCCTACCATAAGAAAAGAATTTATATAAAGCTGCGCGAGTCTCCATGAGCAACTGCACAGAAACCACACGGGAGAATACCAGAAAATGTGTAGAGCCTAAGTACAGCACAGAAAACCTCATAATAGAGAATTTCACAGACATAACCAAATAAAAAAAGCAGAGAATGCAGCTCTGCTTGTGGATATCCACTTTGCTTTCTACTACTTGCCTCAAATGAAACTCTGAATATCTTTTTTTTCCCCTCCACTTTTCTCCCCAGTTTAGAATGCCCAATGTGCTCTTATGTCCTCGTGGTGGCGTAGTGACTTTCCTCAATCCGGGTGGCGGAGGACGAATCTGGGCATCTTATCACGTAGCTTGTTGAACGTGTTACTGCAGGGAAATAGCTTGGAGGCTTCAAGCTCATCTCCAAGGGCATCCATGCACAACACACCACATGCTCCACCAAGCACGATGACCACTTTATAGTGACCACGAGAAGGTTACCCAATGTGACTCTACCCTCCCTAGCAACCAGGCCAATTTGGTTGCTTAGGAGACCTGGTTGGAGTCACTCAGCATGCCCTGGATTCTAACTCATGACACAAGGAGTGGTAGTCAGCATCTTTACTCGCTGAGCTACCCAGGCCCCCTCAACTCTGAATATCTTTAAAAGATTTGATGTCACTAACCTGGCAAACTTCTGCAAATTATGTGATTATGTGTGTGTGTGAGAGAGAGAGAGAGAGAGAGAGAGAGATACAGAAAGATAGAGAGAGATGATTACCTCACACATGAATATGTCAAATATCCTGGTGGCAACAGGAAGGGGAAAGGAGGTGAGGAAGATGGTGAGGAACCAAGAGGAAGCATACATAGAGGTGTGAAAACTCTGGGCCTGGAAGTGCACATGGAGCTCTGGGAGCTGCTCCTAAAGGGAAAGAACCAAAATAGACCATTAACCCCAGAATTATTTGTGATTCATAATATACAGTACTTTTATTCTACAGATTTAAAGCCAAGAGATCTGAGATCTGACAGCATAATGTTTCAAAACACATTTATGATGGGCCAACCAAATGTCAAAATTTGGTGGATAGTCACAGACCTGAATCATACATTCAAACTGATACATGCAGAGGCCCAATTCAGCCATACTGGGTTTAAATAGTTCTCTCAACCGGTAGTCCTGCATCAGTTTCACAAACACACAGAAGGCCTCCTCTTCTGGCATCTGCATGAAGACATTTATACACCACAATCACAGAATGGCAATACACTGCTAAATTAATGTAGAACATTTTCTCATTAAATGTTCTGAAATAAATGATTATTAAAAAAATTATTAAAAAACAGTCATAAAAAAAAAAAAATATTACTGCATTTAAAAAAATAATAATACAATTCTGTATAGAATAGTAGTATAACCCATTCTGACAGTGTTAATACCTGCATAAGAAGAAGGCCGACAATAAAAGCACTCCCCTGACAGTAGCCCACCTCTCTATCAACCAGAGAGTAAGCCTTTGAACACAAGAGAGAACAGAAAATATTTTACCAATAAAAGAGAAAAACTGAAGATAGTTCTAAAATTAAAATTACTATAATTTTAAAACTTTAACAACAGTCAAAAAGTCAATATTGAAACATTGTTGGAATATATACATTCAACAGTTTCTGCTAAGACATTTTGGCTAACGTGTCCAGGTATGATCAAATTTGCCGGGCAATTTGGAAAAAATCTTGTCATTCAATGTTGGCGTTCACTTTGCACTGTGATGGACTATGCATAATAATGCAATAGGCTATAATAATGACACAATCATGTTAAATGAATGATAAACCTTTGTTCATAATAGCTGTTATGTAATTAGCATCTAATTTAAATGAAAACAAAACATTCAACAAGGGGCAAAGCAAAAAACAAACCTGCATTTTGCCACATCTTTTCGTTTACAAAGAAATATTAAAATAACAAATAATTAGGTTATGTCATATAATATTTCGTCTTGGCTAATTTCCTTGGATCTTTATTTTTATGACTAAATTTCTCAAATTTTTCATAGCACAGAAGCGTTTTGCTGCTGAGGTGAAGTTAAATGTGTGCAGTGTTTCAATACAACTTGACATTCACAAATGTCCTTCTCCACCAAAAGACGGCAACGCATGGCTGTTTTAATGTGCTGTTCTGAAGCGAGAAGCTTCTCACTGCAGGCACGAAGCATGGGAATAACGGCTGCTTTTGCATGTGTGGGATACAAGGCACTTTAGTTGCAGATTAGGACTTAGCTTACAGGAAATTTAAAAGATCCATGGCAGCGTAGTGTTGCTATCATCAGAAGTCGGCACACTGTGCACTTGTGGCATCAGGTAAAGGGGCTGATGATATATTGTTAATATTTTTACTGGACATTGTGTCCGAAAATGTTTGAATTTGTCGGACATTAGGACATTTTAACGATAAATAATGGTAATTACCGGCTAACAAAAATCATGATCCACTCACTGAGCACTTTATTACAAACACCTGTACACGATAATGTGATTATCTAATCAGCCAAGCATGTGCCAGCAGTGCAATACATACAATCATTCAGATACGGGTCAGGAGCTTCAGTCAATGTTCATATCAACCATCAGAATTGGGAAAAATGTGTATCTCTGTTATCACCCAGACCCCTAACAAACATCTCTGTGACCAAGCTAGAGTACACATGCAAACAAAAAAAAAAAAAAAAAAAAAAAAAATTATATATATATATATATAAGAACAAATAATAATAATAAACACACATTAAAACTATAAGTCTCTCTCCACTGCCCCTCCCCGAGAGCCCTCCAAAAAGGCCAATTAGCTGCCCCACTTTATATCGAACAACTCCCGGTTGCCTAGCCTTCTATACGACACCTCCTGAAATGCCGCCATCCTGCCCATCTCTGTGCACCACTCCTTAAATGAGGGTGCTCCAGCTGACTTTCATCCCCTAAGGATGACCTGTCTGCCAATTACAACACTGGCTAGGATAAAAAACAAATTATGTACTTATCCCCTATATTAATGACCGCCCCATAACCTAAAATACAGAGTCTGGGGCAAAATTAAATTTGAGTGCCCAATACGTCACACATAAAACTGAACCCTCAACCAAAATTCATTAACACACCACCAAAAAACATGGGTTGTGTCCCGATCCTCTGATTGGCATTGCCAGCAGGTGGGTGTGTCTTTAAGACCAAGCCTATACAATCTAGAGGGGGTCCAATAGAATCAATGTAAAATCTTAAATCACATAAGGTGATCATCCAATAAAAGTATTACCGAACCAGTACATTTCCAAAATCTTAAAAAGATAATCGGATTCTACCATATCAAACACCTTTTCGGCATTAAGTGAGTTGGCAGTGACCGGAGTCTGATCATTCACCACTGACCATGTGTTATTGATGAAATTACTAAAGAAACTATTAACTCTTTTAGAAGAGCTATGGCTGATAAGAGATGTCATAACTTTATTTAATCGGTTAGCCAAAAATTTTGACAATATTTAACTTCTAGCTGGATCAGGGAAATTGGATGGTAACTCTTACACTCACTTGGATCTTAGTCCTTTTTAAGAATCAGACTTATCTTGGCTTGTGTCATGGTTGGCGGAAGCTTTCTATTTTTTAATGATTCCGTTTAAACTTCTAGCAAAAGTGGAGCAATACTGTACTATAAGATCTAAAAAATTCAGCGGCAAAGCCATCTGGCCCTGGAGCCTTGGCTGTAGTCAAGACCTTAATAACCTTGCCAAGCTCCATCAAGTTTATCTCAGAATCAAGAGAATTATTTTGCTCAGTCGTCAGTTTAGGAAGTTCTAATGGTTCCCACAAAGACTCTGTTTTATATAACTAGCCAGGTGTTTCCCTGCCTTGTCCCCCGACTTAAAAGTATGACTGTCTTGCCCTGAATAGACAAAGCTCCACCTTCCATGACAATATAGTATTATATCAGTATTTCAATCAGGTAAGTTATCTGAGGCCAATAGATGACATTCGGCACTTCAGCTCTGCCTCGGTACTTTTAATATACCCTTCCAATTCCAAGAGTTCTTGTGCTTTGGATTTTTTGGTGAATGAGGAATAATATATGATCCATCCCCTAAGAAACACCTTAAGTGCCTCCCAAGCCATGCCCACAGAGGATACTGAGAACCAGTTGGTCTCCATATAGACATTGATTTCAGTCTTTAGCATTTGTTGGAATTCAGTATTTTGTTAAAGGGATACATTAAAGTGGCAATTATATGTTTTTTTCCTCCATATGTGGCAACACCTCTAAACACACCAGGGTGTGAGACTAAGATGTTTCCAATTGAGCAATCAACAACAGATTAAATGAGGGACTTAGAAATTTAAAAAAAAATATTCTAGAGTAAATCTTATGGACTGATGAAAAACTACCCAACCAGATGGGTTTAAAAGTCTCCAAATATCTGTAAGACCAAGAATTTTACACATCCTCTGAAGCACCAATGTTGCTCTAGGGGGCTTGCACAATTTTGTTTCAGTATGATCAAGGACTGAGTCCATCAAAATATTAAAGTCTCCTCCCAATATTATATCATGAGTGGTGCCAGCAGCTTGCAACATCCCTTGAAGATCTATAAAAAAGCCCTGAACATCAATGTTTGGTGCATAAATATTAGCCAAAATAAAAAATTTGTCCCTGAATTTCAGCTAAAGCAATAAGGGCTCTTCCTAATTTATCTTTACTCTGTTTGAGACATTTGAATTTTAGATGTTTACTTATCAGCGTAATGACTCCCATGCTCTTACTCGAGCCAGCACTATAAAAAATGCCCACCCATATCTTCACAAAATTTTGAGCTTCCTATGGAGAAAGGTGCATTTCTTGAAGAAACACTATAATATATGTCTTACTCTTAAGAGAAATAGCCTTCTTTCTTTTTCTGGGGTGCCCCAACCCATTCACATTCCATGTGGAGAGAGACAATCCACTCATATTAACATTTGACATTTTGACATATAAAAAAACATTTATTGTGTGTCAAAAACAAGATCATAAAGACCACATTCCAACATTAGTGCAACCATCAAAACCCGAACTTCCCCAGGAACAGAACAAACAGATAAAAGAAAAATGTGCGCATTAACCCAGCACATGACAGTGCCAACTGCCATCCATCCCTCCAAACTCAAACAGTCCATGCACACATACAAGAACCCCTGTGACAACCTTGCCCGTTCGATTGCTCAAGTCCAGTTTTTCTATGCAAATTTTGTGAGACAGATTTACACATAAAAAATAATTTATAAATCAAACTCCAGCCAATAGGCAGAATAAATGTAGAATTATGAAATGTAGATTCATTCATAAAACTGTCCTGAATGTGTGACACTCTACAAAATAAACTCCAGCCGCTAGGTGGGACCAGCACAAAAACAATTGCGAAGATTTCTTAAACAGTCAAGTGAATGTTCAGTGAGCCGTTCCACTTGGTTGCAACATGAGTGTAAGCAAATTACTTACTCCAATGACTTTGCAAGAAAGACTCCACAAAACAAACTACAGCCAATAGATGATATATTCATCAATAAAACTGTTCTAAAGATGTGTTGCTCTACAAAATAAACTCCAGCCGCTAGGTGGAACCAGCACAAAAAGAACATGCAGATTCTTCAAACAGTCAAGCGAATTTTCAGTGAGCCAGTCCACTCGGCTGCAATGAGAGTACAGAGTACAGAGTACTTGGGGGCATATCACATGGATGTGGCTTTTGTGGGTCCAGGTCCACCACCTGGCAGCAAAACATTGAAACAGTCCTCTTAAATTTACACAAATAACTTAAAATGGTTTAGAATAATGTTAGGACAATGCCGATGTAAAATTGTGAAGGGATTCTTGATATTTTAAATCGTGTTGCCATGCAAACACATTAAATGTTCTTTTTCTTTTCTTTGTATATTCACATGTTTTTGAGGCACTTGACTTGCTTAACTCTTGACATTTTTCACACACATCAGAGTTTATTTTGCACACGCATCAGAGTTTTCGGCCATTAGGCCTGGGCAAAAGTTGTAGGGGGGTATTTTTTGAGCATTGCATGCTCTGAACTTTTAAATATTCCTAGGCGATTCATGTGACTGCCACCAAATTTAGGCAACATTATGTATGTTTGGTAATGGGGGCTGATCACATAGATGTGGCTATTGTGGGTCATGGTCATAGTGCCACAAACTAGCAGCAGGAAGTGTGGCACAACAGACTTTGAAATAGTCCTGTTATTTTTATCTGAAATGCTGCTTGATATCTTACATGATATCATCATAGCCACAAGTCAAATAACAATATTATTTTTTGGATTGTCCATGGGTAATTGAACACTTGCCATAATTAAACATTTATTACAATGGTTGTTAACGATTATGTCTGAGCAGAAGGTCAGACATCATGCCTTACTTGTTTACTCGACCGAAAGCATGTTTCCATCATGCATTGTTTTCCGAAAGCCACTGGGTGGAAATGGACCGATGGTGCTTGGGCCAGTCATCACTGCTTGCAGCTACATTTATTATTATTATTAGGGCTGTAAGGCCTAGAGGCATGAACATTTGGGTAATGTAGTCTCACATGTCAAATAATTCCAAAGATATAAGCAAATATGTTTTGGGGAGTGACCTACACTGACTAATTAGCCTGTATCTTGTAAGCGCAATTTTCAAACTTAACAAAACTTTGTACACTTAGACAAGAGTACACTGATGTAACAGGCCAAGTTTAATAATTTTTTAATCCTAGGGGGCACTTTTTAAAGAAAATCCTAATTGTGCAACTGTGCTCAATGCAGTTGAATTAACATCAGAACTGTATTGAATAAAAAAATAAAAGAAAAAGATTTCTGTGAATCCATCAGTAACTCCAAATATTTTTTTCACATGAATTTCCATTTCCGCAAAACACTTCTTTCTACATTTAGATGTCCTAGGCTGTTAGCCCGATTCGCACAAAACTTTGTATACACTAGCTACAGATATTGCTAACAAATAATTTTGATGTCAAATTGTTCAGAAGATATTAGCCGATAGGTTTTTGGGTATGGCCTAGACCAGTGGTAACCAAACTTTTTACAGTGGCATACCTCTCCAAACATTAAACATCCTTTCATGTACCCCCTCTCTAACACATGGATAACATTCACAAAATGTATTTTGAAAATATGTATATTTAACACAATTATATTTGTAAAACAACTCCCTTATGTTAAACATGTTATATTTGTACATGTTTTGTACATTAGATATTAATCATATACATATTGCATAAATGGCTTACCAATTGAGATGGGTATGCTAGATATGATATAACTGCATAACTTGAAAACACCCCCCTCATCGCATCGAGGTATGCAAGTAGCGTTCGGTTCTGTGCCTGGAATTGCGCATCATGGTGTTGCTGGCTGACTTCAAGCATTGCGGTTAAGTATCTGAGCAATTGCGTGGTCAGCTCAGGGTGCTTTTTTATGTCATATTTGACAATTTAGCAAGGTTGAGCTCATTTGCTAAAAAACATCATGCAACAATGGGAAAACAGCGTGCGAGCAAATGTGAGTGAAAATGACTGTGTGTGTGAATGTTGAGTAAATTTGGGCCAGGGCTAAAGAATTAATTACCTTATACCTTCGAAACTATTTGTTTTTGTCAGGACGGTCCCTAGATGATAATTTTTTTTAGCAAATCGCCAAAGCGTAAATTCAAAATGGTGGAAAATCTTTCAGGTTGAAATTAAATGGGAGATTGTCTTTTTTTGTCTTGACCTAAGGAATCAGAGAAAAAAATCATTTTGATTCTAGCCATTATGGTTGCAAAGATTTGCGAAAAATGTAAAGGTGCTTATTATAGCACCATCTAGAGTCAGATGGGTGTGTGTATCCACCCGATTAGTGGGGAGAATTTGGGACCATCCTCCCATGTTTGGTGTCTCAAGGACTTATGGTTTTTGCAGCCCATTCGCTTTTAGGGCAGAAAAATTATAATAGCTGCAAGCAGCAATTATCAGGGTTCAAGCTATTAAAGTCAAGTCAAGTCAATTTTATTTGTATAGCACCTTTCACAACACGCATAATTTCAAAGCAGCTTTACAGAAGATCAGGCATTAACAGAAGATAAAACTGTAATGTATATAATGTCAATGAATCATCATTGTGTAATTAGATAAAATACGATTGTTAATCGTGATTAAAAATAAGTAATTAAATAATAATTGTATTAATAACGCCAGTGAGCAAGCTTAAGTCGACTGTGGCAAGGAACACAAAACTCCATAAGATGTTGATTAATGGAGAAAAATAACCTTGGGAGAAACCAGACTCACTGTGGGGGCCAGATCCCCTCTGGCTAACATCATGAATATAATGTAAATATTACTTATGTATAGTTCAAGTCATGGTTTATAATTATTAACAATTCAGAACCATCATGTTAGGTAGCACAGACATATGGCATTTTTTACATTCATGACTGTTATAGCGTCACCAAGGAGGCAGAGGAGCGAAAATATTCATGTGTCCTCAGATTGACGTCCTGCACTGGGTGATATCTCATTCTGTTCAAGAGTTATAACCATTTAAGTTAATGAGTCCACGGCCACTTTGAAAGTTTTGGCGTTATGTTGGGACGATAAATGGAAAGTTCAAACTTTTTTGGTAATTATTGAAATTGGGACTCCAGAGAATCTCTCTTCATTGGCTTGTTTCTTATCAGGTGAATGGCCTAGGACTATTTTGAAAAAGTATTTTTAAAATAATCTTTAATATTGAACAAATGATTTGATTCACACCAATGCTTCTTGAGGCAAAGTTGTTCAGAATGAGTAAATCTATCGTATGGTATGGATAAAGTGTGTCTGAATGAAACACAACAGTATTTACAACGATTTACATGAATGAAAAACACGATAGTGCTTCCTGGTGGGCAATTGTTTTCATATTTTGCGCAAACCTCTTGGGTCAAGAGACAAATCAGCCTCCACGTTTCATTCTGATCTGCCTTTTCTAATCCTATTTAAAAGCTGCTAAAATTTGATTAGTTGATGACAGCCATGTTTCTCAAGGTATGAGACTGTACTCGTAGACCTTGATGGCACCTTGGACAAAGACAATGCATGAAAAATTTCAAGTTGATCAGAAGAAGGATTCCATAGTATATTTTTTATTATTATAGTGCCACTAAGAGGTAGGGGTGTGCGCCCCTACCTCTTAGTGGCGCTATAATAATAAAAAATATACTTTTTGTGTGTCCTCAGAATGAGCCCATACATGTGTACCAAATTTGGTGATATATCTCATTCCGTTCATGAGTTATAACCGTTTTAGTAAAAGTGGCCACGCCCACCATGTTCGTTTTGGCTTACTGTTTGACGATGAGTTGAAAGTTAAAAATTCCTTTGGTAACTTTTCATTTTGGGACTCTCTTTCTGTACTAGTTTGGTTCCGATTGGGCGAACGGCCTAGAATTAGTTTTCTTTTTTTCTTTTTTTTTTTAAATAGTGGAAAAACGAAAGGGTGGAGCAAAAATTGTATGGTATTCAAAAAGATTCAAAAGGAATCACAGGAAAAAGTTTTGTTCCTAGGCCTTACGACCCAAGAGTTATGGCCCAAAGTGTTAATTTATTATTTCCCCCACTGTAGCACCCCCATCCAGTGATCGGCAGTTCTGCAAAAAGAAATGCCTTGTTGATGAGAGAGGTCAACGGAGCCAGACTTGTTTGAGCTAACAGAAAGGCTACGGTAACTCAGATAACCTCTCTGTACAATTATAGAGTGCAGAATAGCATTTCACAATGTGCAACACGTCAAACCTTGAAGCGGATGGACTACAACAGCAGAAGGCACTTTATAGGACCATAGTGTTTCTAATAAAGTGCTCTGAGTTTATAGCCTAAATAACAAATTCATGAGTACAACTTTACTTGTGTTCAAAATACGGTGTGCTGAAAAACATTTCAGGAGTGCAATCTTCATCTGAGGGTGTTGTGGGCACTGGAGAAGTTTTGACATGCCTTGACATTTGCGCTTTTTGAAGTTGCTTAAAAACATAATAATGGCTAAAGTCTGATAACACTGTATTCAGCACAAACTGGGCTACAATAATATGTGAGCAACATGTATGTACAGGTTTGTATTTTTGAGAAAATAACGTTTATGCTTGGTTTTTGAAAAAACTAAATGTTTAAGTATTTGAAATAAGGCCATATAACACATACTAAACATTTGTCCACAAGACTTTTGAGAACTGGATCTTGTAGCCTATAGTTTTTGCTACAAAATGATGTGAAAACCATCCTGATCACTCATTCATACAAAACAATATACTAATTTAACTTTTGTAAGACAATTTTAGAGTTAGAAAGGTCATATGCGAGGAGGCGTGAATGATCATGAATAATGAGGCAATTCACACCTGAGGAGACAAAGGACCCCTCCCCTGGGCCTATCAATGAGGAATGTGACAGAAAGAGGAGACAAGTTTTAAGTTAAAAGAAGTAATCTGACTATACATTTTCTTTACATAAAGACTTCACTTAATTATAGACCTACACTACCGTATAAACGTTTTAGAAGAAGTCTCTTCTGCTCACCAAGAATGCATTTATTTGATCCAAAATACAGTAAAAACATGGTGTGAACTCTTTTTACAATTTAAAAGAACAGTTTTCTATTTGAATATATTGTAAAATGCAATTTGTGATCAAAGCTGAATTTTCAGCATCATTACTGCAGTCTTCAGTGTCTTCAGAAATCATTATAAGATGTTGATTTCTAATATGGGCATATTTAAAGTGCATTTTACTCATTTACACCTGAACAGATATTTGCAAGCACAAGCATTGATGATAATGAGGCAGCATAAACACTAGATAAAATATATTCTAAACATTCATATAATTTTATATCATATTACATATCATATTTATATTATACAGCATACAATTTAAATACCTACTTTAGCCAAAACAGCATTTAAATGTAATTAAAACTTGCTTATTAGGAGTTATATATAATGTCAATACTCTGAATCCTGGCTGGCAAGTCTGGAAACAGCCCACTAGTAAAACATGTATATGTTTATATAAAATAGCATGAACTAAAGAAAACTAAATGACTTACTCATCTGAAATTGTATCCTCGGCTGGATCAAGTCTCTCTTCAAAATACAAACGTTCATCGGAGTCCCGCTATTCTTCTGAGGAAAATATTAACTCTTCCTTACTATCCAGGAGTTTCCTCACTTGTGTATCGTTACAAACGCGCAGTAAAGTGAATAAATTGTGTTTACATCAAAACTCACTGTCGGGGACATTTACCATTTGCCTTGATCGCTTCAGTACATTAGCGTATGAATGGCGCCCTCTGCTGGTGGGTGGGATCACATTAGCTATAATTTGCTGAGCCAGGAGAAACTGTACATCGCTTTGTTTCATACAGATTACATTGCAGGAGAATATTTGTTTTAAATTTGAATTGTTTTATTTAAAAGTAAAAATCGTCAGCTTTCTTTAGACATATGTTTCTGGTTTGTGTGATAAGTATTCACGGAGTTTCAGTTCATTTTTGTAACGTGTTTCAGAAATATGCTCGTGAACACAGAATGCTGAAAGCTCACCCTTTTTATTTTCTTTATTTTACAAAAGCACAAGGTTTTGTTGTTATTGTGAGTGTACACAAATAAAAGTAGACCCTTTATAGTCTCTAATGATGACTTACACTTATCTGTATGCCCCAAAATGATGGATTATTTTAAGTTGTTTCTGCTGTAATGACGAAAATATCCAGCTGGCGTGTCCGTCAACCTCAAAGGGTTAAGCTTTAAGGTGATCAGGTTTTTCAGGTTTCACAAAGTTCAATAAGCTACAAATAAGAATAAAGCTGATAAGTTGTAAAGACTAGTACTGGGTTTAACTACGATTTAACCTTCAATGACCTAAAACACAGGGAAATTATTGCAATACGGTCATCTCTTCCTTACAATAATATTGTCCATTTAACATCATTACTCTAAATGGTCAGCATGGAGGAGACCTACCTTCATAACATTAAAGAGCACCTCCTGGCCCAGACTATCCTTCTCCTTAAAAAACTCATGCTCGGGGTAGGTCCGGGCAATGTCTCTGCGGATGAGTTTTTCACAGGGTGAGGTCATCTTCAGCAGCTCAGAGTACTGTTCCTTTATGGATAAATTCTGGGCACTGCACAACAGCTGCCACACTATTGCCCGGAAGTGATGCGGAATCCCCTTCCTAACCAAGTCCTGAAAAGAAAACAGAACAATGAATTATTAACACCAACACAACAAGTAATTTGAACAATTTGTCCACACTGTAAGAAAAAATGTTGCACAATGCAATAAAATCAGAACATATTGGATGTTTAATAAACAAAACTGTGGATTGAATTTTAGACCAATGAGATTTCAAAAAATGCCCCATTGCTCTTCGCAGTCATGGCTGGTTATGAAAAAACTTTTATATGGAAGAGATTTTGATCGTTTGCTACTTTATCACATCACATCTGGCTAGAATATCAAGAGCAACTACTCAAATTTCCACAGCTAGTAGAGTTTAAACAAAATTGGTTTATTTTAAGGATTTAAATTACAGAAATGCCAAGTTTGTCAGCTTTCTATTTTTTTTCCCCCAAAATCTTAGATAGGGTAACCTATAACCTTGCCAGAGATTTCAACAGCACAGCCTAATTTTTTTTAAGCAAATTATGTTTGATATGATTAAGCTGTTTTATGATCAGCAGAAGGCTGATTTAGGCTGCTGATTTCTGCAGCTGGTAATTCCAGTGGGTGGCTTAGACGAGAATCCGCCTACAAGCCATCAGCTCAAAGATTCTTCAAAAGCCCTCTAAGTGGGTGCTTGAGATAGGCCTTTGTTCAAACACCAGACTTGACAAAAGCCTTCTATTGCTGCTTGGCTAGAGGAAGACATCCAATGGCTCTTAAGGGACCATACAGTATGCACACACTCTATACACATTACACACATATTTTGCTCCCCTATTTGTCTTACTGATCTCAGTATGTTCTGTGGGAAAGTGAAATGTCGTGAGGATAGCTCTGTAAAATGTGCATAACCACCAGATACTTATGCACATTTTACGATGAAAAAGATAATATAAACCTCTGTTGTATTATATTATCTTTTTCATCGTTTCCTTGACAATGTTTTAAAAGTTAGAATGAAATATACAAAACACACTGCAGAATAATTAATTTAGAGGAGAAAATGGAGAATACAGCAACAAGAAAAAGTAAACAAAAAACCCTTTGGAATAAATAAATGTGATCTTATCTTCATCAAAGTCACAAGTACAAACAAATAAAATGTCATTATAATATATATATATATAAATTATAATCTTTCCCATCTTTATTAAAAATCGCATTAAACATTTATAGTGCTGTGAAAAAAGTAAGTTAACCCTTGGATTAAATAACTGGTTGATGCTCTTTGGCAGCAATAAACTCAACCAAGCATTTCCAGAAGCAGTGGATTAGACCTGCACAAAGTTCAAAAGGAATTTTGGACCATTTTTCCTAACAGAACTGCTTCAGCTCAGCCATATTCTTAGGATGTCTGGTGTGAACGGCTCGAGGTCATTCCACAACATCTCTTTTGGCACACAGCCTGTAGGATATGTTGCGGATAAACTTGGAAATTAATTTTTCCCTCCATGATGACAAGCGGTCTAGGGCCCTAAGCAACGAAGCAGCCCCAAATCATGATGCTCCCTCCACGGTACTTCACTGTTGGGATGAGTGCTCTTTATAGGTCAGAGAAGTGCTAACCTTCACCTCCAATCTCATTGGATGCCAGGTTCTCCAACTCCTGACTCTAATTAGCGTTTTATGACGTCATTAGCCTATGGGGTTCACATACTTTTTCCAACACACACTTTGAATGTTTGAATGATGTATTCAATATGTACAAGAACATTAAAATTATTTGTGTGCTTTTAGATAAACAGACTGTTTGTTCATTATTTTAACTTAGATGAATATCAAACCAGATTTTAAGACACATTTTTAAATGAATGCAGGTAATTATAAAGGGTTCACATATTATTTCTAGCCACTGCATTGAGAAAGCCTAAGCCTACATGTGAGAGGAGGAATGCTTTGGAAATGGCAAAAGTCATTGCTGATAATTGTATTATATTAAGAAATGAAACATTTTAAATTAAAATTCTCACAGAATTAATATAATCAATGATATTTTATCTGCTCATTGTCCTTTCTGAAAGAGGCAGTACTGAATGTTGACTGCTGGAGTTTCTGGCCTTGTTCTACAAACAATGCCGAAGCTGTTGCTATAGTCTCATATGATTATGGAAAAAAAAAAAATTCAGTTTAATATATATCATTATTCAAATATTGGAGCCCTTTTAGTAATTGACTTAGAGCATTGCTCAAGAAACACTATTGGTGATCTTTTCTGCTGGCAGTTATCATAAAATACAATCCTTATCCCAGTCTTCCTCCCAAATTTCATCTCAATTCTGGCTGTTACTCCAGTCAGGAGAAATGGCACTGAACATTTACTGTTTTTCTTCTTTATTCATGGACCCAGTTGCATTACCAGTACATTCAATAATATATGTACATTATATGTCTTATGACCCTCTTTGTAATGTATTGCACGACTGTGTACCGACACTAAATCTTTTTAGCTGTGTACTTGTGCCTTATTTTTGATGTTGCTGTTGCACTGCTCTAAATGTACCCATAAGGATCGATAAAATGTTTATTCATTCTCTGCTGTTCTGATTAAATAAGTAAATGATAGCTGGAGCTCCATTAGTTCAATAATAAATGGCATATATCTAATTTGCACACAGAGCTTAATGTATCTACGATCTATCTTCTTACCTTCAGTTGTTTTTCCTTCTTCTTCCGCACATCTTCCCACTCGTTGACGATGCGTCCCCACAAGATCCATGAATCCTCCTCCAAGTGTGACAAGTTGGAAGATGCTGATGAACTGGAGACAAGTGAGGAGCCACTGTTCCTCCTAGAGCCATTCACAGACCGTAAAGACTTGCTGTCTGTCTCCAACAACCTGACAGGAAACATATTAACAATTGTGTGTGCTTTTAAAGGTGCACTCAGTAATATTTTGCACTGGCATGTAGGGTAGTCGTCATGTACTTATGCTTAAAATGTTTTCTTAGTCTTATCCAAGCTTAATATTCAAAGTAGGGATGCTCCAATTGATCGGCCATCGATCAGTATCGGACGATATTCATGTCCTAGGACTCGATTGGAGATGGGTAATTTGGCCGATCGCATAAACTGATCGCTCATGTTGCAAAAGACGCGTGGCTCCATTAAGACATCAGCAGCACTGTCATGGCATCACAGAATGTGTGGAATACTAGCATACTGTTGTAAGACAACAAACTTGATTCAGCAGTTAAGAATGATGCAGTGGGAGAGGTAAAGCGAATATGAAAATTTTGTGTACTTTACAATTGATGTGGCATTTCACACCCAACAAAGCAAAGGGAAAATAGCGAGAGCTGCGAATCGGTCCTTATCATCATCGTTCATGGCAGCCGCCGGGCATAGGCATCTCTGAACAATGCGAGTTACAAGATGTGGTGCAATTCCAACATCTATGTACACTAAATATCTCCCGATTAAATGGCATTAACAACAGAGCACATGTGAGTCCAGAAACATGCGCTCTTTCTCCGCTTTCTTTTCATTTCTTGCCCTCATGAGAGAGCGTGTTCCCCTCAGTAAAGTTCAAGAAGCAACAAGTGAAAAATTAACTATTAACATAATCATCCAACTAAATGAAAAGGTAGAGAAAGAATTTATAAATGTAATAATTCTTTATACAATATTAAGATACCACATTATAATGTATTAAATGCAGTGCAAAAATAAAATGTAAATAAAATGAGGAATAATAATAATATGATTAAATATGCCAATGAATCAATAACCAAAAATGTCACATTATGTTTAATTGCACCTACGGGTTGTCAGTTTGTCACTAAGCTTAATATTTTATGGGACTATCTATAATAATATAGAGAATATTTTGTTAGCCTGTCCTTGTTTATTAAATGTTTTTTTTTTTTTAGTTAGTCTTATTTAAAAAAAGCTTTTATAATAAGCCATTTCAACTTTTACTTTTTTGTCAGCAAAAAATAGGCAAAGTGATATTACTGGGAAGAGGAAAATTCAATTAATAGTGACAGTGTGCAGAGAGCTTACATGTAGACAGTTATGACAGAGATCCTCATAAAAAGGTGAAAGGATAGATATCGGCCGATCAGGTGAGAAGAAGATCGGTGATCAGTATCGGCTGTAAAAATCCTGATCGGAGCATCCCTAATTCAAAGAGAACACTAAGTAAACCATTTAGTCAATTTCCTCGAAATCTTTGTCTCTGTGGTAATTTTTTTTAATTCCTGTTTGTGCGGCCAGTCTAGTTCAACACAGCAACATTGGCTCATCCAATGGTATCAGTTTTTTGGGGGGAAAACGGTTTGAAAACAATGTTTATTATTGCAATTTCCTTTGGTGGAGCAAAAATTACATCCTCAGCTTTGAAAAAAGCACAACAGAAACTGAAAAATTGACGTATGACTTCAAAGTTAATCTCCATCAAGTGAACATTAATATAGTGGCAAAGCAAAAGTCTGTCATTCTGGAAAGAAATCACATGAACGTGAAGCTTGGTGTATAAATAGACTTGTGATACAAGAGACATATACATCAAGTAACAAAGTAACAGTCACACAACCGGGTATCAGCTTTCAAAAACATTAATTTAGTTTCAATCCTTTCTATGGAGCAACTATGATGCTGTCACTGCTAGCAAACTAAAGGCACTTTTCCACTGCACGTTATGGTTCGACTCGCCTAAACTCTACTCGCTTGACTTTTCTGAGCTTGCATTTCCACTGCAGTTTAGTGCCCCTCAACGTGGGTGGGATTATAGGATGATCGTCATAGTTGCGCTGCCTCTACTGCCATGACATCATCTTAAACACGACACAAACGGACCAAAACAATAACACAACCGCTAGCTGTTAGCTACTAGCTCATTGTGCTGCAAAAAGTAGTTGTTGCATGATGATTTTACACAAATGTAACAGTTAAATTGGCCTGGATGTTTTAGAAGCAAGCTTCCAGTAGCTGGTCAATAAAATAAATTAAAGCTTTCAAGCAGAGTATAGAGTTAACGTAACAAAATGTACCATCCTCCATTGAGTCCAGGGCACTCTCCCTCCCATTGCTAGCAGGTTTAGATAGCGTCCATTTGGTCAAACCACTTCCACATTTCCTTGAAGTTTTTGTAGTCACTTTTCTTTTTTCTTTTTTTTACTTTTCCCTACACTGTTGGTAGGTCCTGTGGTAGCCATGTGCGGCCAACAGCTGATACACTTCCTGAGAGACTTTTTCATTCATCGCTAACGAGTGGACCGTCTGCACCTCGTTTATTGACCACAGCGTGGTTTTGCGCACAGCCATTTCTTTTTTCACAATTCAAAAATCATGTGAACAAATTATACTGTTATCGCTGTTGCTAACTAAAACTAGCGGGTTGATGTCGCGTGTCGGAAATCCAGTGACGCTGGTAGTGACGATTCTCCCTGAACTCCCAGGATTTTTACATCACATTTAGTATTGGCTCGGCTCACTTGGAACCTCGACCAAGGTGGTACTAAAAAAGTATCAGGTACTAGGTACTATCCACAGTGGAAAACCCCAAAAAAAGCGAGTCGAGTTGAGTCGAGATGTACCGTGAAGTGGAAAAGCCCCAAAAGTGTATTGATTTGTGTTGGTCATGTTCACACTGTCATACAACTTGTATACTTGTACAACTAGTAGAGGCCATCAGTCTTTAGACAGGAGACTATGTAATTCACAACACAAAACCTGAAATATAAGATAACTATATATGGATATATGGTCTATAATAGGTGATTTTATTTAAACGTCACTCAAAATGTTTGGCAGCCTGCAAAAATTACTCTCCAAAAGCTTTGTGTAACTGTAGAATTTATCTCCAAAACATTCTGTTCCAGACATGAATACAGTCAAAACAACCTACAATAGTTAACCTCAGATCACAGAGAAATACTTCTTGGGTGTAGGTGTTAACCATTAGAGTGAAGTTATATCAGACTTTAAAATATTTTGAATAAGCAACTGAATATTGTTATGAAAAGGGGGCTGCTTGCCAAAAGCTAGTGCTCTAGCTTTGGAACATCGTGGCAGAAAGCTATAAATGGAACAGCCAATATAAGACTGCCCAGCATTTATAATGAAAAATGCAGAGGTTGAAGAATAGTGAAAACACTTTTATATAACAGAGTTAATATGAAGAATCTTTTCCTCTCTGACTGGGAAAAACAGTGGGGAGGCACTCTCACTGTGAAACTGGCCCAGGATCAGCTGAAATATAAGCACACAATGCTCTAGAGTAACCTCAACATTTAAAAGCAGACAGCACAGACATAAAGCCATGGAAACCTGATCTCGGAAAAAGAGTGGGGCCTGGGCCTCTAAAGGCAGTACTAGGTGACCTCATGCTTAAGGCTCTGAGGCCGGATCTGGTTACAGCTGCATTTGGGTCACACAAGGGGGGCCACAGATGTTAGTGGTGAAAGGCAGTAAAAGGGAGCTGTGGGGTTCACATCTGAGGGGTTGTTACTATAATAAATGCTGAATGTAGTATGAGTATTGAGGGATCTTTTTCTCCAAAAGGACATCCTTCAAAACGTAACTTTTAAACACAAAATTTGAGCACATGTCAGCATTCTAAACAAATGAATGGTTTCTTTAAATTCCAGTAATGAGTCACAATCAGATACATGGGTATGTTATCCAATTGGTTACTCTTGAAGTGACCACATGAAATCCCACCATATCAGTCCCAACAGGCTACCAAATCAATCAGCAAAAACATAAAACTCTTGTCAAACGGTGACTTTTTCTTGTCCTTAATAATGTAACCCATTTGTGACCAATTTGTGACCTAGCTTTAACTTCCTGGCTGAGGTCTTGAGATTTTGCTTCAATATATCCACAAACATTTCCTTCCTCATGATGCCATCTATTTTGTGAAGTGCACCAGTCCTTCCTGCAGCAAAGCACCCAGACAACATGATGCACAAACACTGCAGTTGGAACACAAACAGTTGGTACTGATCCATGCTTGAGAATAAAATGTTTTGAAAATCCTGCTTTATATTGATACTCGTTCACAAAGCAGTCTGGTGTAAAATTATTTGCACAAACATAAAACAATTTTTTTAAGTTTTGGGGCACATTGCCTTCAAAAACAAACTCTAATGTTCACTTATATAGCCAACAACAGAACACTTATGACGCTTATGAAGCTGAGTCATTCTTCTTCTCACTGGATCTGCTCCAGAGCAGAAACAAATGGCGAATTGTGTGTAGATCACTCAGGTGAGGATCTATGATAATAGGGTCGAGTCCGTCACCAGTCGTGGGATGAGGGCTAAACCATTAATTTTGACACATTGTTTTTGATTAATAAAAATTAGGTTATATACAGTATGAGCCTATAACTAATATAAAGGCAAACCTCCATCTTTTTGGGCTCATGCCTTTTTAGAGGGAAGTACATTAAAGAAGGGACAGGAAATTATTGGGAGAAGAACAAAGAGATTTTGAGATTAGGACAGGTCGCTGGCTGGACTTCATCTACTGGTGCACCACAGCTCCAATGTCAAGTGCATGTGCTGTGCACTACCACTGTACCAAGGCCCAGATGCAAACCTCTATCTTGATAGTATTTAGTCAATTAGAGAAACCAGGAAACCCAAAGTGCAATATGTTTACACCGGGGAAACCCAGCAAAGTTAAAAGCACAATTATATCCATCACTCGCAATCAATCATACATGTATAAAATTCCATTAAAAATAGCAAAAATAGGTTATTTAACATTAACCTTTAACACAAGATTCAAAAAAGAACCTGTGTTAAAGGTTAATGTTAAATAAAGTAAGCTTATGTAGGCTTGACCAATTTGATGAATTCAGTAAGCATTTAAAGCAATATGCATTTGCATTGCAGTTGTTGTTTCCATGTGAATTATTAACTGCTGGTTAAAGTACAACATGGAATTTTGTACAGCACACAAACATTGCATATTCCTTCCACACAGATAATTTCACATTTTAAAAGCAGGCCGAAAGCAAAATACTTGTTCAAGAAACAGTGAACAAGATCAAAATTGCGAAAAAGACTACATTAATAAAAATCTGTGATTGGCTATAGATCTCTGCTCTACTAAATCTGCTGCATTGTGCGATAGAAAATGTATCTAAAGTATTACAGTGAAACTGCAAAAGTGCTCACCACATGAAACTCATTCTTCAGTCCACATGTCTTCCCCTGGATTCCGCCAAGTAATCCTAAATGGCAATGTGTGTGTCAGTGAGAAGTGAGACAACCTCCTTCTCTCTCACCCACTCTGACTATATCTCACCTTATTCTCTCTCTTTGACCTGCATATACACACACACACAAACACGTCTTATCTGTAAAGTACAAAGGCCTTCGACCTGTGCAGCTGCACAGCAAAGTCACAGTCAGTGAAGAGTTCAAATCTGTGTGAGTGGGTATTACATGCAGTGTCTGGAGCATGAACATTTTTATAAGTGATACTCTGGGCCCTGTTTCTGAAGTGGTAAGACAAGCCAATATGGCAACATAGGGAGAATCATAGCTCCAAAATCTCCATAGAGCCTCCAAGCGCCTGCCCTACTTTTAATGTTGCATAGAGAACACTGTGTGGGTGTTGCACTCGCCCAAGCAAATTCACTCTGATTCCGTTCTAATACTGAAACTAGCCTGTGATAGCAAAAACAGTGAGGTGAAAGCAAGCAAGGACACAAGAGCCATCAGTAAATTGAGCTGCACACAATAGCTATTCAATAATTCATGAGGAAAGGGGAGGGGCTTTGATTTCCCAACACTAGGCTAATTCAAACAAATGCTCACAAAAACATAAAAATATCCATATGCACTTAAACAAAACAGCCAGTTAATCTGTTGCAGATGCTGATATTGTCAGTGTTTCTTCACACTTCCTAAAATAAAATTAATGTATTTTTCTTCCCAGTTAAATGGCAAAATCTTTTCACAGGAACAATGTGATCTGCAATAAGCTATTTGAAAATGTAGATTGCTTAAAATATGTACAGTGCTTAAAATAAAATAAATGCTTTCCAATATGCAGAAAATATGCAGAACATCATGACAAATGTTTCAGTAAATACAGTAAATACTTTTGAGTAAAAAAAGTATTTTTTCTTAAAAAAGACTGCTATTACTGCAAGTAATGTTAGTGTTTTGAACATTAACATGGACATTTTATTTTACCATTTTTGCGGCTTTTGTGCTAACCGAAAGGGACAGAAAACTGATCTAGCATGACACAATAGCTTGTCTTCTTTGTAACAACATCTGACATGACAGTAGCCTGTACTCAGTCAAGACACTGCAATAGAAGTGATATAAAACAATTTTAAAAAACCAAGTATGAGTAGTCTACATGTACTGTACATTTAAGTGTGCAAACTAACATTACTAATGTACCCTAAGATGCAGAGAGCAGTTATAGTTGAAGAACTCTGAACCATTACTAACAATAATTATTCGTAATTTCTACTAATTTATACATTACTTTTACTGTACATACTATATAAAATGGCATTTGCATTTCATAGTTCTTTCAAATTCTCCAACTGCCTTTTTTACTTTTGAATGAGTTTTAATAATGTTTTAATACATTGAGTGCTGAATAAAGCTATAAAAAAATATATATGAAACACCACCTTCTTCTTAGAAGGATATACTATGTTCATTTGCAATTTTCAATAAAGTAATTAAAAGTAGTAAAACTACATTTGAAATGTCCCCAATCAAATACCTTAAGTAATCATAAGAATAATTGGTAGCGTACTTTGGTATTACCAAAATTATAATTAGTTACTGCCCTACTACTAACAGATTTTACGTTCATGCAGAATTCCTACAATGTGTGAGCAAGTCTCACACTTGTTAGCATGTCAACATGTGAAGACATTGTAGATTAGAGAAGAATGGGAAGCAAGAGGAAGATAGTGAGAGTGACAGACAAACAGCTCCTCAGACCTTTATCCCTCATAGGTTCTATATTTGGAAAGGTACAGTGCCATCACTTTTCTGAGAACACAACACAGCCACCTCGGAGAAGGACTCTCTTTGTTATCATCATGTCAATGCTCTTTTCATAACACTTAACTGTATTGAAAAGCAGTCTAAAATTTGGTCGAAACCAGCAGAGGACCTGAACAAGACCCTAGCTCCTCAACACAAGGGTGGACATACTTTAAAAGGAAACGGCAAACTAGCTTTGTGCAGTATACCGGTACTAATTTTTAAATGGTACAATAAATTATGCTGCCATTAGCAAAATGTAATGTGAGTGTTTTAAGATTAAATCAAAGAATATTTGAAAATAATAATAATAAAAAAGTCTCAATATGGCCAATTGTGATCATTAAATAGCATAAGTATGTCATTTAATAAAATAATATAGAAACATGCGCTGCACAACACAGAATGAATGAGAGGCTCCACTTGGTCATCTCCCACACACACACACACACACACACACACACACACACACACACACACACACACACACACATACACATACACATACACATACACTACACACACACACACACACACACACACGCACACACACAGAGAAAAATATTACTACTGTATAAAAGTGTAATATTCAACGTAGTAGCAATAATACTATAACAATAATATAATATAATACTAAATGGTTATATTATTAGTATTATTATCTGTAAGCAATATCACATAAGCAAGTGTACTGAATATCAGCATGTTGTGATTCAGCCATGGCAGCCTTTTGCCTGATGTAATCAGATTGTTTTCATTTAATGTTTTCATTAATACTGTAAAGCTCTGTTGTGCATCTTTTTTATTTTTTACCAAAAATAATTAATTATAATGTATTATGTTTTTAATTTGATCAAAGCTGTACAGTATGTATTTGATTATACACAATTTGATCATAACATTAAATTAAAACATGTAACATGGAATCCAAGAAAATTCAAACATTCAAACAAAAACTTATTTTTGATAATTCAAAAATATCAGAGGATTAGTATCAATACCGAGGTACCAGGTATTAGGTCCCAAAGTCAAAATTTTGGCATCAGAGAAACCCAACTGTAAGCCTGAAGCCAAAAACAAAAGCATTTCCTTTAAAATAGTCTGTAGACCTTTACAACTTCCTGCCTTTCAAAATTAAAGAATGCTAAAAGATAGCAGACATCTCTGCATATGTGAATCTCTCCCAAACTTTTCTCCACCAGTACCAATGTATTCCACAGCAATTCATTTGACCAAATAATGATAGCGAAATGCTTGAAGCTGTTTATCTCAGATGCTCTGGGTACAAATTGGAACCACTAGAATGAAAACTGTGCAGCATAGTTGATGACTGGAATCAAGCTTTATTTAAAAGTATCGTTACCTGTTTTGCTCCTCTAGTTTGGCCAACAGCTCCACATCATCTGGGCTGAGCTGGGTCGGGGAGGCTGAAGAGGGCGAGGACAGCGAGGCAGTGGACGAGGCCGCAGTGGTGTGCAGCGAGGAGGGTGTGGCCACCTGACTAGCCATCTGACTCACCGTATGCGACACGGAGTTCTTCACCCATGAAAGAGTCGAACTCAACTTGCCTGCTACCTTGTCTGTCGCCACCTGGAAAAAATAAAAAAACGCTTATTAGGCGAAAAGAAATGGTGAAACTGAACCCAGAAGACAATAAAACAACATCATACAAAAATGTTTTTTATTTTAAAGTTACTTAGTTCAAATTTTAAAAGATAATAATACAGTTTAAGGCTTGATTTAAGTAAACTAATGATGGGAAATGAGTTCGCATTTTTTTTTAAATAGTGCTGGGCAAAATATTGATTTTGCGATGCATCACAATATTTATTTAAATGATCTCGATATAGATTCCAATATCAATCAATGAGGCAACCCTGTAAAATGCAACCAAATTTCACGCAATGTGACTAAAAATGTGTGATTTGCCAAAGGCTGATAAATGTTCACATTTCACTCACCAGTGATTGCATAGTATATTGGTAAGAAGTTATAAGATAATTTCACTGTGGTTTGACTCATTACATGTAATGTATGTCCAATGACGAGATCCATGCAATGCATTTGTCATTGAATAGTGTCCCTTTTAATATCCTTTTCCTTTCTTTACAGTCAGTTGTGTATAAAAATAAACAAAAAAATACTTAATTCTAAGTACACAAGGCATGGATTCAGCAAAAAAGCCATTTAATCCACTCTCGTTAATGCGCTCAACTGAAACACATCATCACTAGATGCACGATGAACTGCCGCTATGTACCATTTTAGCACTTGTTCTACAAATTAATATAAATATAAATACAAACTATATATGAACACCCACATGTTACTACATATTAGGGATGTATGACATGTCAGGGACTGATATATTATTGACCTATAACCAGGAAAATCTAATAACTGATAATGGAATTACCACTGATATTTTTTCAGATAATATGCTACAGATTTCTTGCTTAGGGCTGAGACTCTCTGACTGCCTGCAGCCTCTCTACTTCAAGCAGGAACTCGAACAGCCTGAGGCTACATTATTACAACTGTTAGAAGTTCATTATTCTCTCTCTGTTAGTAATTCATCACGATTAACTTAAAAAAGTATATAAATAGGCATTCAAGTAATGGAGTGGTGGTGGCATAGTGGCAAAATCACTGAACTGGTAATCGGAAGGTTGCTGGTTCGATCCCCACAGCCACCACCACCATTGTGTCTTTAAATCCAGGTTGCTCCAGGGGGGACTGTCCCTGTAATAAGTGCACTGTAAGTCGCTTTGGATAAAAGCATCTGCCAAATGCATAAATGTAATGTAAATGTAAATGTTAAATCAGCATACATCTGCAATGTAGGCACATTTCTGGTTCATGTTACATCAGTCAGTCAATGATACATACAAAGTGAAGCTCGATCTGTATCCTCAGCTGACGTCCTTCCTTCAAATATTTAATTACACACTGGTTCATGTATACTTAAACAGATAAAGACTGTGACTAGACTAAACAACAACCTGCTCTAGCATGAACACAACTGCGAGTGTAAATGTACTGATGTTACCGTTATGTTACTTTTTGTAACAATGCAATACTTTCTAACCAAGGACAGTTTGAGAAGCTCTAGGCCAGGGGTGTCAAACTCATTTTGGATTGCAGATCTGACTGGACCAAGAGGCAATGCTTGGAGGCCGAAGTTTATATATATACTGTGTGTGTATACACACTACAGGTCAAAACTTTTGAAACACTTGACTGAAATGTTTCTCATGATTTTAAAAATCTTTTGATCTGAAGGCGTATGCTTAAATGTTTGAAATACATTTCGTAGACAAAAATATAATTGTGCCACCATATTAATTTATTTCATTATAAAGCAAAAATTTTATATATATATATATAAAAAAAAAGTTTTTGAAATTGATGACAAAAAAGATGATAATAAGGAAAAGCAGCCAATAAGTGCCCAACATAGATGGGAACTCCTTCAATGCTGTTTAAAAAGCATCCCAGGGTGATACCTCAAGAAGTTGGTTGAGAAAACATGTCTGCAAATTCTGGGCAAAGGGTGACTACTTTGAAATGTTAAAATATAACACAGTTTTGATTTAATTTGGATTTTGTTTGTCACAACATCATTCCCATAGTTCCATTTATGATGACTTTCCTATTATTCTAAAATGTGAAACAAAACAAAACAACAAAATTCTAATATATTAGAAAAACATTTTATCATCAACTTGCAGAAAATCACATATTATTCAGCTCCTCCAAGTAATTCAGTAAGTTCATTCACTGAAGGATTCATCAAACTAATTCAAAACGAGAACTCGTGCTGGTGAATCAATGTTTTAAAAGTACCGGCTCATTTAAGTCATGAATCGGACAAAACCAGTCACTGTGTTTGTTGTTGAGCACATCCAGCGAGCACAATAGAAAGGTGCACAGTTTTGGTGTTATTTCAAGGTGCATACTTTAAGTCACCAGATTCAATTCAGACTGCAATCTCATAACTTGGATAAATTATAATTTCTTTAGTGATGCTGGTAGTTCAGAGGTGGACCAAAGGAAAATTGGAGCAGGAAAATCGGAAGATGCTCTTTTCATAGCTAACACTGGGGTAATATTATTATTTTTTTGCCACCAGCCACAGTGGCTGTAAATGCTCAATGTCGCCAGCCACTTTGATTTTTTTTAGCAAAAAAATGGTTATTCATAAAGGTATATAAAACACCACTTCTGAAGGTAGTGAATTATGATGACACTTGACAATTCATTAATGTTGCTGCATGTCATTAGCTAAGTTTATAGTTATTTATTCAGCCACAAATGTTTGGAATTAAGCAATGTCGCATTCACAATACGTGTAAATGTGAACTGCTATGTGAAAATCAAGCCAACTAAACTTAGGAGCACCTCCTGAGATGGTCTGAGATAATTTGCAGTGTTGTCATGGACCACACAGTTCTTGCAGTTGAAAACTACTGTATTTTCAGATGACTGAAAGCATTCTGCATGCGCGTGTTCCATGAGAAGCTTATGGCCGGCAGATGGCCGGCAGAGCAATCTGACAGTGCAAATAAGATACATGCATCAATGACTTTTCTTTTGTCTGTTCTTCAAAAAATAATCAAGTGTGTTTCTTCAAACGCATGTCTTTGTTTCTGACAGCATTTCTTGTCACATTTAATTCCAAGAATTTAAAACACAGAATTTACTAATTCAATAACTAGGTTACATCACAAATACACACACAAATAGTTGAAGGGAATCAAGCAATAATATTTACAAGAAAAAGAAAGAACTGCTCACTCTTTGGCTGGAGCTTTAGCTTCAATAAACCATCTGAAAATGCCAAGAAACTGAAACCTGCTTAAAATTAATAACAGTTCAATGGGGTGGAAACAATGCAACAGTTATTACATCTAATATTTATCCTTGGACCTGTCCATGTAGTCATTATTTCTGTGAGATTAACTTCACTGTGGGAATATGCGGCCATGGAACTTGCGTCACCCTCAGACATGTGAGATGTTCGCTGACATGCGTGACTCTTCAAGCACTGAATGTCCCACGTAATTATAAGAAGTTCCACCGATCACGCAAGCTATAACATAGCAACATGCAACACCACAAATGTAAATGTTTATCTGTTCTGCTATTGCTAATAAAATAATGGTGTGAACATATCTTACCAAAGTTACAGGATAAATCATCATGAATATTTTCAAACATTACTTATTTTTTCCACAAATCATCCCTTTGTTTAAAGTATCGTAAGTGTATCGAACCATGAATCAAACCAAATTGTTACAACCTTAATCATTTCAATTTTCTAATAAATACATTTATTGGATTATTTAAAGAAATAAATAAAAGATTAATCTTTTGTTAATTGCAGCCCTATCACACATTTAAAGAGATTCTCATGTATGAAAAGGTCAGGGAAACAGCATAGTACTATCCAAATAATTAGCATGCACACTATAAGGATTTGAATGTGGCAAAGTGTATATTACCGCAAACAAACAAACTTGTTTTTATTCTTGGTTTGCAACAACGCAAGTAAATTTGTCCTTCAAAGCTTTAATTGATTTAGTTCAAGTAAAGCAGTTATAATTGCCCAGCTAAAATGATGAAGTGCTGATGAACAAGCTTTGTGGTAACACAAGACCTCCTATTCTGTACATTTAAACAATAACCAGATTACAGCTTTTACGAAATATTCACATGACTATCCACTCCATTACTTCCCATATAGGTCAGTGAAATCCTGGCCTCAGCACATTTCTACCATAGGAGTGAATAAGGCAAAAGAAGTGCTTGATTAAAAATCATTGTTTATCTGTCATGAAACAGTACTTGAAATGAAAAATAAAAATGAATTAATCACTCTCTGTAAACATCAGCCAATTAAAGACAACCTATACAAACTAGACAGAAAAGAAACTGCTCAATGAAATTAGATGTAATTTATGTTTGGCTTCCTTTTGGAAGTAGGTCTTTAAACTGCTGTGCAAGTGTTTTATAAAACACTTATTCCTACAAGAGCAAAACGTTTACTAGGTCATTTGTTAGGTGTGTAAACCTATGGATTGGAAAACTGATGCAATATGTCACTCTATATTTTCAAAGACAACCTCTCCAAAGCTTGGGCTAGAGGAATGTTTGAAGAAGTTATGTGCTTTCCAGTGAAAAGATAAGAGCACAATATTGACTCACTCAAACTGAATCACAGAGGAACTCTCAACGCAAGTAGTATTTGAAGGCAATAATCAGAAAGGCTTAAAAAAAAGAAAACGCTACAGAGAAAGCTACTGAGAACAATACGGACAAATGGCAACACCAGGACAGAAGATAGTAACATTAGAAAGGCATGAATCCTCCCCCCAAATACTGTGAATCACACCTGAAATCCCTTTCCTATTTCTAAAAGCTCAAAGTTCTTTAGTTAATGAAATGGTAAAGATTTTTATATATAATACTATGTTCTTACCTGAAGAAAGACGTCACCTTCACAAAGCTCCTCTTTTTCGCAAAATCCATAAACAAAGTCAAATGAAAAATAAGTTATATTAGTCATCAAAAACCACCTCAGAAATCTTTTGAGCAGGTTTGTCGATTACAAAGTCACACTGCTGGCTTGGTGTCACCTGGGGTCAAAGTGCTCATGCAGAGACATTGACATAGACAGCTGTAAAGCAGTCAGAAGCAGTGGTATGAACTACATTCTTCTCTTTCACAGCTGAAGTAATACTAATTCATGCCTTGGAATTCACCAAGAGAAAAAAAAATCCCTTTACCTGTGAACTGTCGGGTGACGTCTGCATTCACCGCGCTGCACTTCACGACATTAGTGAGCAGTAATGATAAACCCAGGGGAAGTCTACCACTGCACATCAAAGCAGGTTTCTCATTTGCATTAGGCACTTCTCTGAATCCTCTGTAAGACAGCTCACGTTTCCTATTTAGATCTCCATTTCTGACAAATTAAAACCATGCCTGCCTGTGCATGGGCTTTGTGGTGTGCCTTACAAACCACCAAAAAACAAATGTTATAGTAGTTCACAGCAAAATCCCTAGAAATTAAAAAAACCTGTCAGAGTTGGAAACACCCTTTATTAGATAGTGCTAGAGTCAGAAGAATGACAGACAGAAAGAAGCTAGGCATAGACAGGAACAACAGAGCAAAGTGCAAATATCGTAATGAAGGAACAGCCAAGGATTGAAGGGAGTATCTAAAATTTTAAATATACGTACACCTACTTATTCACGCGATAATCTAATCCAATCTAACCCAATCGTGTGGCAGCAGTGCAGTGCATAAAATCATGCAGATACGGGTCAGGAACTTCAGACTTGTTGATGAGAGAGTTCAAAGGAGAATGGCCAGACTGGTTCAAGCTGACCGAAATGCTACGGTAACTCAGATAATCAAACTGTACAATTGTTGTGAGCAGAATGCACATCGAAACTTGAGGCGGATGGGCTACAACAGCAGAAGACAACATCGGGAAATGTATTAGGACAAAGGTGTTCCCAATAAAGTGCTCAGTGAGTGCACGCACACATTTGGTATAACTGACAGATTTTGCTGTTAAGGAAGGAAATTGGTATTTTTTTTTACAAAGTGGCATTCAACTGATCACAATGTATAGTCAGGACATTACTGATGTAAAAAACAGCACCATCACTATTTGAAAAAAAAAGAAGTCCTTTTTGATGAAATCTAGACCGGCCCCATTTCCATCAGCCATCACTCCACCTTATCCTTGAGTAATCATGCTAAATTGGTACTAGAAAAATCACTTGCCTTTAAATCAAACACAGTTGAATGCTATTTGGATCGTTAAATGAAGCTAAACATGGGCTTTGTGTTTGAATTGCCATAGTATGCAATAGAATGGCATGTCTTAAGGTCAATATTAGGTTAAAAAAAAAAAAAAAAATTACAAAAAAGAAACAGCTGCCTCTAGAAACTCATCAGTCAATCATTGTATTGAGGAATAAAAGCTATACAATGCTTGAAATTGCCAAAAAACGAAACTTTTCATACAAATGCTACAATACAGTTTTCAAAGACAAAAGGACAACTGGCTCTAACATGGACAGAAAGAGATGTGGAAGGACAGATATACAACTAAATAAGAGGATAAGTACATCAGTCTCTAGTTTGAGAAATAGATGTCTCACATGTCCTCAGCTGACAGCTTCACTGAATTCTACCCACTCAACACCAGTTTCATGTACAACAGTAAAGAGAAGACTCAGGGGTGCAGGCCTAATGGGAATGATTGCAAATAAAAAGCCACTTTTGAAACAGAAAAACAAAAAGAAAAGGTTAGTGTGGGCAAAGAAACAGAGACACTGGACAACAGATAATTGGAAAAGAGTTTTATGGATCTTAACCCCTTTGAGCTTTTGTGGGATCAGCTAAACTGTAAGGTGCCTGAAAAGTACCCGATAAGACAGCCACACCTATGGCAAGTGCTACAGGAAGCGTGGAGTGAAATGTCACCTGAGTATCTGGGCAAACTGACAGCTAGAATGCCAAGGATCTGCAAAGCTGTCATTGATGTATGTGGAGGATTGTTTTATGAGAACTCTTTGAAGTAGTTTTAGAAGTTCTGAAGAAAAAATATCCAAATTGCAATAGCAATTTTTCACATTATTAATGTTCTGTGAATGTGTCAGTTGAATGCCACTATGGTAAATAAAAGTACACATTTCTTTCCATAAGAGCAAAATCTGTACATTATTCCAAACTTTTGGCCACCAGTGTGTGTGTGTGTGTATGTGTGTGTGTGTATATATATATATATATATATATATATATATATACACACACACTCACCTAAAGGATTATTAGGAACACCATACTAATACTGTGTTTGACCCCCTTTCGCCTTCAGAACTGCCTTAATTCTACGTAGTATTGATTCAACAAGGTGCTGAAAGCATTCTTTAGAAATGTTGGCCCATATTGATAGGATAGCATCTTGCAGTTGATGGAGATTTGTGGGATGCACATCCAGGGCACGAAGCTCCCGTTCCACCACATCCCAAAGATGCTCTATTGGGTTGAGATCTGGTGACTGTGGGGGCCATTTTAGTACAGTGAACTCATTGTCATGTTCAAGAAACCAATTTGAAATAATTCGAGCTTTGTGACATGGTGCATTATCCTGCTGGAAGTAGCCATCAGAGGATGGGTACATGGTGGCCATAAAGGGATGGACATGGTCAGAAACAATGCTCAGGTAGGCTGTGGCATTTAAAAAATGCCCAATTGGCACTAAGGGCCCTAAAGTGTGCCAAGAAAACATTCCCCACACCATTACACCACCACCACCAGCCTGCACAGTGGTAACAAGGCATGATGGATCCATGTTCTCATTCTGTTCACGCCAAATTCTGACTCTACCATCTGAATGTCTCAACAGAAATCGAGACTCATCAGACCAGGCAACATTTTTTCAGTCTTCCACTGTCCAATTTTGGTGAGCCCTTGCAAATTGTAGCCTCTTTTTCCTATTTGTAGTGGAGATGAGTGGTATCCGGTGGGGTCTTCTGCTGTTGTAGCCCATCCGCCTCAAGGTTGTGCGTGTTGTGGCTTCACAAATGCTTATCAGCTTGAATCAATCGGCCCATTCTCCTCTGACCTCTAGCATCAACAAGGCATTTTTGCCCACAGGACTGCCGCATACTGGATGTTTTTCCCTTTTCACACCATTCTTTGTAAACCCTAGAAATGGTTGTGCATGAAAATCCCAGTAACTGAGCAGATTGTGAAATACTCAGACCGGCCCGTCTGACACCAACAACCATGCCACGCTCAAAATGGCTTAAATCACCTTTCTTTCCCATTCTGACATTCAGTTTGGAGTTCAGGAGATTGTCTTGACAAGGACCACACTCCTAAATGCATTGAAGCAACTGCTATGTGATTGGTTGATTAGATAATTGCATTAATGAGAAATTGAACAGGTGTTCCTAATAATCCTTTAGGTGAGTGTGTGTATATATATATATATATATATATATATATATATATATATATACACACACGCACACAAAATACACATTTTCCTTCATATTTTGACATTTAAGAGGTCTTCCTACAACAAAAACACTGTAAATTTTAGAACTCAAAACTTCATCCCCAATGCAATAAATAATTTATTGAGACCAAACTGCTAAACTTTCTAAAATGTTTGTTTGTGTTGTTCGCAACGGCAGGAGTAGCGCCAGAGCAAAATGGAATGGGACACCCGTTTAATGTTGCAGTGAAGCACAGCAATGGACGCTTTCATGGTAGACAGAATTATTGATTATAATGGGTTCTTCCATTGCATTTGACACAACGTGCCTCTCGCGTCCGGTGTAGACAGGGCGTGAGTGTTAACAGTTGTGCTAGAGATGGACAGTTTAATATATTCTGATGCAATTTGTTGGATGTGCTATATATGTAAACCATGAAATGTATAATGTTTTGGTGCTTGTTCATTCTCTTCCGATTGTCAGTGTGCAAGTTTATAACAACTGTACTTACTAAGTAGCATTCACATATCTCAATTATAAACTGTTTTGCCACTTTCTTAGAGTCAAAGCAAAATGATGTAGACCCAAGCTCAGAAGCCAATATACTGCATAAAAATAAGCTCTAAACTTATGAGATCTAGTAAAATATTAATTTCTAGTAGTGCAAGAAAGACCTGTTCATTCCTTCATGCAAATCTAGGTTTTGCATGTTCTCACATTTGGTCAAATACAACCATATGGCTTAAACTGCTGGCATACAGCATTGTTTACAGCAGTGAGATTCTAAAACTGGGGATGGGAATAGATGAATTGACCAAGTCCTGTTCTGATTCCTATTAATGACTCAACAGTTCTATTAATGATTCTTATGATAATAAGATATATTTGGAAATAAATGTTATTTTTATTGTATTTACTGCCCTCAGCAGTCTGCTACCAAATTATCATTTCAGATTTCAACAGAGCAGATTTAACATATCAGAGATAAATTTAATACAATTATTGGAAAAATAACATTTACACAAAAATTTTAATGACTTAAAAGTATTTTACAAGCAATAATGCAATCCAATAATTTGTCCTACAGAAACTACATACAGAATATATAAAATACAATTCTAGACATAACAAAACATGAGCAAACATTTCAATCACTTAAAAAAATAATTCCACTGATTATGTTTAAGTAGATAAGGGCTAGTCCGTTAACTGAGCTGGACTGAAACACAGAGTTTAATGTAATTTTAGCTTCAGTGTGTTTCAGTTTCTTTAAAGTAGGTCTTCAATTAGTTCCTCTTGTTCACTCACCAAAACCCTTTGCTCTACCTGGATTCTGCTGTGCAACATTTAAACAGCTGTTTTTATGCATGAAGAGCTTCTCACACACACACACACATGCAAATTCAAGCTGCCTGGTTTCAAAAATCAAAAACACATTTCAGACCCTTGCCCAGGGACAGATATTGTTCGTGGCCAAAGGTTGTTTGGGGGGGTTATTGATCATGCCCAAAAGGGTTTTCAAGAGCGGGGTGAATCACCAAACTAGATCGCACAGCCTTAAAGCCCAGGGCACCCCCAGGTAGTCAAGGTCCCCCCTGGTAGTCAAGGGCCCCAGGGCACTGGCCCCATTGGTAATCCATCCCTGCCCTTGCCTATAGACCCACCCATGAACTCAGTCCTTTTAAGATCATGCAGCATTGAAAACAAAATAACCAAACTCCACCACTTCACCACAGACTGAGAGTCTTACACGATTATGCTTAATAAGTCAACAACTTTTAGGGTCATGGTTTTTGCCCATGCATTACCCAGAGTATGTTCTGTCTGTAAACACCAGGGAGGTGAGTCAGTCAATAATGAATAGTAACTAATAAACACATCATTTGGCTAACCCTACCTCATCAGCCTGTCAGGGGAACCAGTGTTAAGTGGTTCAGCAGCAACCTATTGGATTCATTGGATTCATGCAGGGGGCTGCGTTCACTGAGCAAGGCCAAAAAGGACAGGAAAGTTAGACCTTATGCATTTGCATTGTGTTTAATGATGAGTGTCTCCCTCTCGAGAGATCTCCCTCTTCATATAATGGAACTATCCACTGATTAATGACAAATAGAGAAATAGGTAAATGAAACCTCGCCATCTATTTTCTGATCGGTGTGCCATGAGTCAATAAAAACTTGTGCAATTTGTCGGTTAAAGGGATAGTGAACCCCCAAAAAATACATTTGTCATAGTTTACTATTTTCACACATTAGTAGACTATGACTTTCTTCTTCTTCTGATGTTAGGCATGAAAAGAGCTCCAAGGCAGTCACCATTCACTTTTATTGTATGGAAAAAGATGAAATAATGACACAAATTTCTCTAAAATCTCTTTAAAAATACTTTTACCTATCATGTGTAGTTTGATTTTCTCCTAAAAGTTTAAACACTGTGAATGATTAAACATCAGCTCTGACCCTCCCAACACAGCAACATTGGCTCAACCAATGGTGTGAAATTGTGAAGGGACTATTTGTTTGTTAGGGACAGGTATATTTGAAAAGTGTTCAAGAAACACGTTTGAAAAAAGATATGGTTGCAAGACAGTTTGTGATGATAGTGTCGCAGCAATTACACACTTCAGCTATAAAATAAAAATAAAAATAAAAAAGCGGTCTCTCTGAAAAGACATTGTGAAAAACAGAACTTGAAACCAGTGCAGAAGCATTGCACAATCCAGATACTGTAACAACCATTGGAAACAACTATTTCAATATGTTATATTAGACATTAAAGGACCATTAACTGAAAGTAACATTATTTAAAATCAGGAGGAGATCTAAAATGTATACATTTTCTGTACAGTTAGAAATATAAAAAACCCTGTGATAGTAAGAAATAATGGGCCACCTTTATTTTGGGCCCTATGATTTCCATGAATGATTTGTGAATTAATGCTTTATCTATTTATTTTTTACACAAATGTATCGTTTTGCTGCATAAGACATTCATTGATCGAATGGAGTAATGTAGATTACTTTATTGCTGCCTAAATATAACCTTTGGAACATCAAAGTTCTGGCACCCGTTGTAGCAATATAGATATTTTTTTTGTACTGCCCCTTTAAGTACCTTCACTCTCTGTCACCTCCTTCCAAACTATACTCTGGCACGATTGGAGGAGAGGATAATTAACAAAGGAAATTAGTATATAGCGGCATGATTTAAAGAGTTTAGGGGTTCCGGTTCTACTGTCGAGTGGAGCGTGTCACATTCCGTTGGATGCCGTTATTGCGGGTGGATTTCGTGAGAAGAGTGTGTTTTCGGGCATCGTGGAGAGGAGGAGCAAAGACGGACTGATGCTGCCGATGTTCCCGAGTCACTCATCTTGACCACCCGTGCTGCCAACTTGGGTCAGTGTGACGTTGCTATATTCCCAAACCCGAAATCAATTCGTACACACACACACACACGCGCACGCACACACTGCAGATTTAACGCAGAGTGCTAGTTTTCTTTTTTGTTTTTGTTTTCCTCTCTCTCTACTTTTACATGATATAGTGCTACTGTGATTTAAAGTGTTGATTTTTCTTTTGTTTATTATTCTACTATTTTTGAAGTAAATTGTGTAGATGAAAAACCTTTCTAATCTTATTAAAGAAAGTGCATATAATTTCTTATGTAGTTTCGTTTTTTTCTTTCTTTTTGTATGTAACGGGTGGTTGTTATAGCTATCCGGGACGATATTATAAATCTGTGTGACAGGTGTATACTTGTCTGGCGCCCGAATATTAACGATTGTTTTTTTTTTCGAGAAGATAGTCAGAAGGTAGTCATCACTGTGGTCTAGCGGTTAGGACTCCGCATTGCCGCACTGGAGGCCCGGGTTCGATTCTCACTTAAGAAAAAATTTTTTTGTGCGTGTTCAAATTATTATTTTTTTTCATTGTTGGGTGACCACCGTTACAGAAGTGGCGCCCGTACAGGGACATGAACATTTGAATCACTTGAACTAAACTTGAACTACACTTGAATGACCTGAACTAAACATGAACACTTGAAATTTGGGACTGTGAACTTTGGAAAATGTGTGGATTGTGAGCACGTGAATCCCTGAACTTTTGAATGATCTTTGTCAATTGGTGTTGTCTGCTTTTGAATATGTTTCCTTTTTTGATGGTGTTTGGGGAAAATGTTCAAAATTGACTATTGAGAAAAAAGCTTTTTTTTTTTTTTTTTACTAAACCCCTGTTGCCCATACAGTATCTTGATTTTCATTTATTTTCCAACATTTGCAATACACCCAAACATTACCACACATGGCCACTACCCCTCCCCAATACTCCACTTATGTGGACATTGATGAACCGGATGCACCACCCAACATTTCCACTCCATACAGCTTCCCCTATCCAGGAACCCAGGTGCAGATGCTCTCCCCTGCTCGAGGAGGCAGTATATCAGTGCAGCCCTTCACTTGGCCCCCAGAATCAACAAAACATGCAACTTTGTATGTCCTCTGATGTTACGTCTCTTTCCTCAATGGATCAGCATGCCCTGCCCGGCATCCTTCCAACCCCTGGGAGGGAAATTCACCATTTCACTGCTCAGGTACAAGGTAACTGGGACAATCTGAGGGAATTCATGAAAAACCTGTAAATGAGCTTACCCAGGTATTAAAGGCATCCTCTTCCCACCGTGAAAGCCAGATCAACGATCTTTCAGCCAAGGTGGAGACCAACAAGCAACAGGTTCTCACCTTACTGACTGCATCTAAACAACAAGAGGCAGCTGAGACCGACCAATTGGTTAAGGCTGTGAAACTGATGTTCTCGAAGGAAATTCAGAAAATGGAATCAACTATCACTTCTGCAGTTCGGGATCAGGTGGAAAGGCTACGAGTAGAGGTCCAACAGGATATCCAACACACCCTTCTAGGTGGCCTTGATAAGGTAACAACAAATCTTCAGCAATGTGAAACACAAATTGACAAATGTCGTATCTGTGTAGGCGAGCTGCAAAATTATTTCCAAGTGTACAAAAAGAAAACTGTTGAACCGCAAATGAAAGAAACAACAGCTCAAGTTCCAAGTACTACACTCCCAACACTCCAAGCACCAGAAACTATTTCAACCCCTATATCGACCCCTATGGTAAAAAGTGACCATATAAAATTAACCTTTCCCACTTTTGGGCGGCATACAGATGATATTGACCCCCTATTGTACTTGACCAAGTGTCAAGATTTTCTAGCTTTACATCCTTTGACAGATGCAGACCTCCTGGCAACTTTCCGCACAGTATTGCATGGCACTGCACGTGATTGGTTTGAAGTAAGTCGTTTTAATATAACTACTTGGAAGGAATTTGAGACCTCATTCCTCTCTGCTTTCCTGTCCGAAGACTATGAGGATGAGCTGGCTGAACGTGTCCATACTAGAGTTCAAGGGGAGAAAGAATCATTTAGAGACTTGAAGGAATTTGAGACCTCATTCCTCTCTGCTTTCCTGTCCGAAGACTATGAGGATGAGCTGGCTGAACGTGTCCGTACTAGATTTCAAGGGGAGAAAGAATCATTTAGAGACTTTGCATGCACTTATCGTGCATTGTGCAAAAGATGGAAGACCACTCTAACAGAAAACGAGATTGTCAAAATGATCTTAAAAAATATCAAACCTTACCTGGCAAGTCAGCTGCGGAGTCGGGTGAACATCGTTGAAGATTTGGTTAAACTCGGACACCAACTGGAAAAGGATTTCGAAGAACAGCTTCGGTATGAAGGGCGTGTGGGCCTTAAACAACAAGCCAATCCACAAAAACACCAAGTGACCCAACCCAACCGACCTGTTGAGAAACCACCGGTACAGTGTTGGAGATGTAATGGACCACATCCTCCAGGAAATTGCCCATTGTATGTACGTCCATCTTCTCATCAGTCTTCTGGGCAACAACAGTTCACCCATGGAAAGTATTCTCACTCTGAAAAATCAGGGGGACAGCCTTCCAGTAACACTGTAGCAGCCTCTGGTACATCCCAGTCACAAGCAGAAACCCAGAGTATCTAAAACACTTCAACGATCAATTGCATTCATGACCATACCACAGCAATTAGTAGTCCCAATCCACGTTGGTTTTTGGATGGGGAAAGCCATCATGGATACTGGAGCAAGTTACACGCTACTTCACGAAAACCTTATGAAGCAGCTTGCCATCCAGGACCAGCTCCAACCATGGTCTTGTGGTCCTCTCTATCTGACCAATGGCAAAGGTGAGAGTCCTCTAGGATTGATAAACACCACTATTCATCTACATGGTAAAGCCATTACATTACCTGTTGCTGTCCTCGCTTCTCAAGCCCTTGCTTATGCCATCGTCCTGGGATTGGACTTTATCTTTTTTAGTGGCCTGCAGATTAATGTCAGTGAACACAAATATTCCTTCAAGTCTGACCTTGCTGAAGAATATCCATTTCAACCTTGAAATGCCAGTGAACCCCTGGTTAACACACCACCTATGAAGGAGGAGAATAGAACCAGCAAAAGCAAACTAAACTTTTCCCTGTTAAGTGCTGTTCCTCCTCCCCAACCTTTTTTTGACCATGCTACAAAATGATAGTGTGGATAATGCAACCCTAATTTTGGATGCTGTAAGTAAAGCGCATCTACCCCTGGAGGAAAAGCAGCAGCTACTTCAGATCCTAGAAAGCAACCCACGAGTATGTACTCACCAAACTGGACGAACGGAGGTCCTAAAACATTGCATTTACACCACCTGTCAGGTACCTATCAAGCAACGGCCCTATCGGTTGTCACCTGTAAAACAACAGGCAATGGATGAACAAATGGAGGTGATGTTGAACAAAGGAACTGTGGAGCCATCACATTCTGGTTGGGCCTCACCAGTAGTCCTTGTTCCAAAGAAAAATGGAAAACTAAGGTTCTGTGTAGACTACCGTAAAGTCAATGCAACTACAGAAAATGACACTTACCCCCTCCCAAATATCACAGAGATCCTAGAATCACTCTCTGGGGCATCCATTTTCTCTACCATAGACCTCAACAGCGGGTATTGGCAAGTGACGATGGACCCTGATAATAAAGCCAAGACTGCTTTTATCGTGCCTGCAGGTCTATATCACTTCAATGTTATGCCCTTAGGTTTGAAAAATGCACCTGCTACCTTCCAGCGGCTAATGGAGACAGTCCTGGGGGAGCTAAGGAGTAAAATATGTTTTGTCTACATTGATGACATCATCATTTATTCTCCCTCTGTGAACCAGCATTTCTGTGACCTTCAGACTGTCCTCCACAGGCTGGAAACTGCTGGTTTGACTATTAACTTGGAAAAGTGTAAATTTTGTCTCCCAGAAATCACTTTTCTGGGTCATGTGGTGAGCACTGATGGCATCACGGCTGATCCAAGTAAAGTTGAGGCCATTCGCTCCTTTCCTGCCCCCTGCAACTTGAAGGAAGTTCAGCGGTTCCTGGGCTTATCTGGTTGGTACCACCGGTTTGTGCCAAATTTTTCAAAAATTGCTGAGCCCCTAAATTCAATGAAGAAAAAAGGACAAGTGTTTAAATGGACGATGCTGTGTCAACAAGCGTTTGACCAGTTAAAAGCATGCCTCTCGTCACCCCCCATTCTCGGCCACCCTGATCTTCGAGTTCCATTCATCGTATATACAGACACCAGCGACACAGGACTGGGTGCTATTCTCACACAGCGGAAAGATCTAGGCAGAGAGGAGGTTATTGCTTATGCCAGCCGAACCTTATCTGGGGCAGAAGTCAACTACACAGCAACAGAAAAAGAGTGTCTGGCAGTTGTGTGGGCCTTGGAAAAGTGGCAAAATTACCTTGAATATAAACTCTTCACTGTTGTCATAGACCATTCCGCTCTGCAATGGGTCATGGGATCCACCAAAACCAACAGCCGCCTCATCCGATGGGTTCTGAGACTGCAAAAATTCAACTTCGTCATTGAATACTGTAAAGGAAAATTAAACGTAGCCCCTGATGCTTTGTCCAGGTCTTCCACCACAGCAAGTTCTCCCATCACAGCATGTTGCACCCTTTACAACAAGCAAAAGACAGACCAACACCCAGAGGTTCCAGTGTCAGATGATGTACTGTGGGAGGAACAGCATAAAGACTGTGAAATAACAACGATATTGCAGGCAGTAGCGGAAAAACAAAGTCCACAAATTGACCAATATGAAGTGGTAGAGGATAAGTTGTATCACAAAACTTACCTAGTGAATGAGCAAATACACTATAGAGTGTATGTTCCCAGCAGTCTCAGGCCGACACTCCTACAGCATTATCATTCCCACCCCCTAAGTGGCCATCGAGGAATCTATAAAACTTATAAACGGCTCCAGAAAGTAGCGTTTTGGCCAGGAATGTGGACTAATGTGAAACATCATGTCAGGAGTTGTGTGACATGCCAAACCCTCAGGCATGATAACCAGAAACCTGCAGGGAAACTCCAATCAATTACCACCACTCGTCCAAATGAAATGCTGGGAGTAGATATTATGGGCCCACTACCCCGAAGTACACAGCAAAATGAGTACTTGCTGGTTTTTGTCGATTATTACACACGATGGGTTGAGTTTTTCCCCATGCCTCACGCCACTGCTCAGAGTGCTGCAACAATTCTAAGAAAATAAATCTTAACTCGGTGGGGAGTTCCAGACTTCATTCTTTCTGATAGGGGCAGCCAATTCATCTCATCTGTGTTCAGAGAAGTATGTGATAAATGGAGAGTTACCCACAGGTTAACCACCGCATATCATCCTCAGACTAACATGACTGAACGTGTGAACAGAACTCTTAAAAACATGATTGCGGCATATGTGGATGACAACCACACGAAATGGGATCAGTTCTTATCAGAGTTATGATTTGCCATGAATTCTGCCATCCAGGAGACCATTGGAGTAACCCCTGCAGAATTGCAGCTTGGAAGGAAACTCCACGGGCCAATGGATAAAATACTTCATGGTCCAAATCTCACTCCGGACGCTTCCGCCTATGATGTGGTTTGTCACATACAACAACTGCAATCTCAAGCTAGAGAGAGCAGCAGAAAAGCCAAACACCGACAACTCCGGAACTATAACAAAAAAAGACAAGACATCACTTTCAAAATCAAAGACCGGTTATGGCTTCGAAACTTTCCTCAGTCGAGTGCACAACACAAGTTTAGCGCAAAATTGGCACCTAAATGGAAAGGGCCTTACCGGATTCTGAAACAACTGGGACCTTTGAATTATCGCATAGTGTTGGAGGCCACTGGAGAAGATGTGCGCACTGCACATGTGTGCAATCTTAAAATGTGTTTTCCAACAGCTGAGGAGTTAGACGACCAGGCAGAGGAAACTTCAAGACCTCTTTCAAGAAACCTCAGATGAGGAGGAGTTCTTGGGTTTTTGATTCTTCTATCTTAACAACCATGTGTTTTTTCAGCCAGGAGGGGAGTGTAGCAATATAAATATTTTCTCTC
Organism: Xyrauchen texanus; assembly: GCF_025860055.1. Taxonomy (NCBI): domain Eukaryota; kingdom Metazoa; phylum Chordata; class Actinopteri; order Cypriniformes; family Catostomidae; genus Xyrauchen; species Xyrauchen texanus. The sequence continues at coordinate 25,845,684 of NC_068282.1, read as the reverse complement.
TGTCACCTCCTTCCAAACTATACTCTGGCAAGATTGGAGGAGAGGATAATTAACAACGGAAATGAGTATATAGCGGCATGATTTAAAGAGTTTAGGGGTTCCGGTTCTACTGTCGAGTGGCGTGTGTCACATTCCGTTGGATGCTGTTATTGCGGGTGGATTTCGTGAGAAGAGTGTGTTTTCGGGCATCATGGAGAGGAGGAGCAAAGACGGACTGATGCTGCCGATGTTCCCGAGTCACTCATCTTGACCACCCGTGCTGCCAACTTGGGTCAGTGTGGCGTTGCTACATTCCCAAACCCGAAATCAATTCGTACACACACACACACACACACACACACACACACACACGCACGCACACGCACGCACACGCACGCACACGCACACACTGCAGATTTAACGCAGGGTGCTAGTTTTCTTTTTCGTTTTCCTCTCTCTCTACCTTTTACATGATATAGTGCTACTGTGATTTAAAGTGTTGATTTTTCTTTTGTTTATTATTCTACTATTTTTGAAGTAAATTGTGTAGATGAAAAACCTTTCTAATCTTATTAAAGAAAGTGCATATAATTTCTTATGTAGTTTCGTTTTTTTTCTTTCTTTTTGTATGCAACTGGTGGTTGTTATAGCTATCCGGGACGATATTATAAATCTGTGTGACAGGTGTATACTTGTCTGGCGCCCGAATATTAACGATTGTTTTTTTTTTTTCGAGGCCTTGGGTCTGAGAGAGTCAATCTAACACTGTTGCCGACCGCAGAAGGTAATCGTCACTGGTCTAGCAGTTGAGGTCTCCGCATTGCCGCACTGGAGACCCGGGTTCGATTCTCCCCTAAGAAATGTTTTTTTTTTTTTTTTTGTGTGTTCAAATTATTATTTTTTTTCATTGTTGGGTGACCACCGTTACACCGTGTACTTCTATTATAAGGATTGGACAGAGCTTTATCTTCTGACGGCCGGCTCCTCCTCCACGTGATGCGTGACATTACCAACGAGTTTACGCCATCCCAAAAGCGAACATTTGTAGTTAAAAAGTAAATAAGTACTGTTTTGTTTCTAAAAATAACCAATCGTTTGGGTTCAGAAGAACTTTATTTGTCATGTGGATTATTTTGATGCACCCTAAATATGCATGTTGGACCGTAAAAAAAAGGAGTACATCCACTTGCATTGTTTAAAGGAGGAGGCCTGAAATGAAATCCTAAAAAACGTACCTTCTGTTTTGATGAAGAAAGAAACTCAGATACATCTTGGATGGCCTGAGGGTGATTAAATTATCAGCAAATTTTCATTTTTGGGTGAACTATTAACTGAAGAAACTGCGACAGACATATACTATTACTGTATAGTTAAATGTAATATTCAAAGTAGTAATAAATAATAATAATAATTATATTCAAGCAATATCTCACAAGCAAGAATGTTGTTGAATAAAAGTTTTCCTAAATGCCTTAATACTGTGATGCTCTGCTATGCATCACTGTATTTGACAAAAAGAAAAATAACTCCATTAATGTTTTGGGTTGTGCTGAGAGGATCTGTATAAGAAGCACTTCATTTGATTAAAATAATGTACTGGTTTGTTAAAAATAATTTAGCTTTTCCTTTGATTAAAATTATATACCATCCATCCATCCATCCATCCATCTTCAACCGCTTATCCGAAGTCGGGTCGCGGGGGCAGCTGCTCCAGCAGGGGGCCCCAAACTTCCCTATCCCGAGCCACATTAACCAACTCTGACTGGGGGACCCCGAGGCGTTCCCAGGCCAGTGTGAAGATGTAATCTCTCCACCTAGTCCTGGGTCTTCCCCGAGGCCTCCTCCCAGCTGGACGTGCCTGAAACACCTCCCTAGGGAGGCTGACCAGGGGCATCCTTACCAGATGCCCAAACCACCTCAACTGACTCCTTTCAACGCAAAGGAGCAGCGGCTCTACTCCGAGCTCCTCACGGATGACTGAGCTCCTTACCCTATCTCTAAGGGAGAAGCCCGCCACCCTTCTGAGGAAGCCCATTTCGGCCGCTTGAACTCGCTGACCTAGTTCTTTCGGTCATGACCCAACCTTCATGACCATAGGTGAGGGTAGGAACAAAAATTGACCGGTAGATCGAGAGCTTTGCCTTTCGGCTCAGCTCTCTTTTCGTGACAACGGTGCGATAGAGCGAGTGCAATACCGCCCCGCTGCCCGATTCTCCGGCCAACCTCCCGCTCCATTGTCCCTCACTCGTGAACAAGACCCCGAGGTACTTGAACTCCTTCACTTGGGGCAAAACCTCATTCCCTACCTGGAGTACGCACTCCATCGGTTTCCTGCTGAGAACCATGGCCTCAGATTTAGAGGTGCTAATCCTCATCCCAGCTGCTTCACACTCGACTGCCAAGCTGATCCAGTGAGAGCTGAAGGTCACGGACCGATGATGACATGAAGACAACATCATCTGCAAAAAGCAGCGATGAGATCCCCAGCCCACCGAACCGCACACCTTCCCCACTCCGACTACGCCTCGATATCCTGTCCATGAATATCACAAACAGGATTGGTGACAAAGCGCAGCCTTGGCGGAGACCAACCCCCACATGGAATGAACTCGACTTCGTGCCGAGGACCCGGACACAGCTCTCGCTTTGGACGTACAGGGATTGGATCGCCCTAAGAAGGGATCCCCCCACCCCGTACTCCCGCAGCACCTCCCACAGTATCTCCCGGGGGACCCGGTCATACGCCTTGTCCAGATCCATAAAATTATATACATTTATTTTAATTTGAAAATTTTGATGATTAAAATGTATTAAACTTTATTACACGGAATACAGGAATTTGGGAGAGACTTCACACAGCCCTATTTATTGAACCGAGGCGATCTACTCCATCAAAGTGATTCATGGCACTTAAGACTCTGTCATTACCCTAGTCTAATCTCCAGATGACATTGACATTAGCACAGTACCACATTGACAGTAATGCTTTTTTTTTTCAATCTGCACTGCTGAAGATACAGAAAAACCAGAACTTAAAAACACTGACCAATGAACATGCTGAAGTCAACACAATGTTTTCCAGCAAGTCATTAACTGGCCAGCGAACAGAACCAGTGAGAGAGCAAGTGAAGAGTGTTCATTAAAGACAAGGAGCCTGCAAATAACAATAGCGGAGTCTGTCATTATGTCAAGTCATGTGCAAACCTGCAGTGCCCCAAACACGCATGCTGGGACGGATCCTGTGTTGCCAAGAAAAACAGGAAACAGAGGCTAGTGATGACCACTGCTTTTGGTGCTATGCCCCCAGGCTGACCCTGCTAATGTAGCACACTGCACTGAGTGATTCTTTCTAGCTCTGCAGAAAACCTTCTGATTGCACAACTAATGCTCTAATTGAGCTGTCTGATAAGCTGTCTGATAAACCCTAACGACCTGATGGAGAAGGAGAGATTTGAGACATGCGATCTAGACCAACATGTTCATCAACAAAGTTAGAAATTACTGTAATGCATTTACATTTAGTAATTTAGCAGACGCTTTTATCCAAAGCGACTTACAAATGAGGAACATATGTAATTTCAAAAGTCAACAATAGCCCCTTTCACACATGCAAACTGTAAATTGCAGTAAAACTGTTGGATTACATTTACTGGTAAATGTACCACATCTACTATTCCCAAATGCAACGCTTTCTGTATTTTTACATTTTGCAACCATTCACACATCAGCTACAAAATGCATTAAACTCTAAGATGTAGTTAGTTATTTTATCAGTTGACAAATTTCAGAGGAGCGCTTTTAGGCTGGATTACACTCTACCACTTCTCAAATGAACAGAATCTAAAAATACTAGGGATCACACACTTACTAAATGCAAATTGATACATCAGGGTTTCTGTTAGCCAGTAATTACCATTATGGACACCATGTGACATATGTCTTCAACATTTGACTTCAAATTGGAAGCAAAATGCTTCTGTGTTAGGGAAAATAGTCATAAAAATAAAGAGAAAGTAATTATCCATGGTGAGAAATTATATTACATTATAAACTAATGGTTTTTGTTATTTTAATATTTTCTTTGTGAACAAAAAGATTTGTGGCAATTTGCAGCTTAGCTTTTTACTTTTCCCTGTTTTTGTTTCAAAGTTGTTTGTTTTTTATTAGTCGACAATTCCATGAATTTTTTTTTTTTACGGAAAAGCAGCTATAACAAATATTTTTTGGTCATTTTACTTGATTGTGTCATAATTATATAGCATAATATTCATAGTCCATCATGTTACAGAACAAAATTACCACTGAAATGAGTGTACATTTTATTATTCCCGGACACATTGGCCAGCACTAGGGCTGAAACTATTAGTCGACATTATCGACAATAAAAAATGTATGACAACATTTTTCATTGTCGAATAGTCGTTTGATGTCATTTAATGTAAAATGAGATCACATTAAACTTTAATGATGGCACACAAGAGCAGCACTGCAGCTTGCGCTTGACTGAGAGGAAGAATTACACAGATCACAGTCCAGATGCACTCTAAACTTTCCAAAAAGCTTCAGCTTATGTAGATCGCCAAGTATGAGGAAACTATAATGCAAAAATACAAAATAAGTTAATACAGAAGCACTCTCGTTTTGGCCATCCCGCTGAAGCAAAACTTGCATGTCGAGCGTCTTTATATGAAACACCCCAGTGTTACATCTTCAATGTAGTAATTTTGAATGCATTATAGCTTTATTAAAGTTCAAATAATACGGAAGCATATCATGTAAATAACTACAAACTCTAAAACTGGAATGTCTCTGTGCAGTCAGCGACTCTTCTATGAGTTGCACGAATGTCCCGATCTTAGGGGCAGAGATTGAAACGACACCCGGTGAGATTGAGATTGAGATTGTGAGATTGAGACACACTCTGTTGCTGCAGCTATATTATACAATTTTTATAAGATTATAATCCAGAGCAACTGAATGTTCTCCCAAATTTTATGGCTCACACATAGCACCAAAACTTGAACATTTCAGGTAATGTTACAAACTCTTAATCAGGGAAATAGCCAGTGCTATATTTACTGGTATTTTCTAACCGGTCAAGTTATAAACTGTAAACTGCAGTTAATTTACTGGTAAAGGCTGTATGTGTGAAAACAAATAATATCTGCAGTATCTCTTTGTGATGGGACCAACAGGTTGTTGTTGTTGTTGTGTCGAGTTCCACACTCACAACAACATAGGGTGAATTTTCCATTTTGGTTGAACAATTTCCTTAAAGCAATAAAAATTTAAATAATTGAATTTAAAAAAAGACAGTGCAAGCCAAAACCTCATAGTGTGATCAAAAAGAATGGGTGCAAGGCTGACTCAGTGTTAATTCTTTAAATTAAGTGAGCAGGAGACAGGCCTGTCTCCAGCAAAAGTGCTGTGTCCCCACTCTTTGTTATGTATTCTGCTTCAGCTGTCCAAATTGTTGACAGGAGAGACATCCTGCTGTCCTACAACTCAAATGTACATAAAGAAAGCTTAATGACAATAGCTGATAAGTGCTACAAGAGGTTGTTTTGGAAAACAGTGATTTATCATTTGCAACCACTAGTACAGGTGTTGCACAAGGAAAATAAATATGTTAAGAGATGAGGTAAAGGTTTAGGTATACAGTGGGCAAATTCAATATGCTTGGCTTATGTTACAACAAACTAGCCGGCTGTTAAGAGGTACTCAGGGCTCAGTGCTTTAATTAGCAAGTCCAGAAACATACATTGATTGTGCCTGTTTGTCAGAGAACCTTTTAATCGATTCAACTGCAGATCGAACTTTATAAAGTTCTTATGGGGCATTGTGGGTAAAAGAAATGGAATGAGGCATGTCTTTAACTATGTGCTGCAATAGTGTCATGTTGAGATGTTCATCTTAAAAGGGGAACAAATATGACCTAGTATTTTAAAGCTGAGAACTATAATATGTTGCAGGATTTGGAAATAAACAGAGAAGTAAGCTGAAAAGGACATGTACCATGACACTGTCAAGGAAAATATAGTATAAGATGAGACAGGTTACTGGTATACTTATGAATGGGAAACAATCAGAATGCTGAAAATGGCAGCTGCAGGAATGGATGTTTTAGGTAAAGCATGTTACTTTTTTGATGTCAAAATACATTCTACTATCCCAGTTTATTGTTCATTGACAACTAAAAGTAAGCCATTTGTGGGTTTACCTACCACAAATGTATAAACACTGAGCCTCCCAGGCACCATCAAAGCATTGATGTTTACATTTTGAGTGGCCTCCTCAGCTCTACCCATTCATTTCTAGCTCAACCTATATTGTGAGTTTGAGGCATGGCTACTTGTAGTAAGCTGTTCAACCAGGATAATATGAACTTACATGGCAGAATTTACAGAAGAAAATAAATTTAGCTTCGGCAACAGATTTTAAAACCAAAATTCGAAGACTTGCTAAAAGGATTAATACCAGAGTGAACATTGGCATCGCATTTACAAGATGGAGGATACACAGACACACCACCACCAAAGATGTCACTAATACACTACCGCCTCCCCCCGTCAACAACAGCGATCTCACCTGTCATCATGCTTACTTGTTACCAGTAGAACTATCCTATCTCATGTGCTGGATCCCTTGCAGATCTAGCTGTTGTTCAATCTGTTTTTTTTATCAGACAACCCGCTTCCTC